>NC_139718.1:42270568-42358068 GCF_964188405.1 Protomyctophum parallelum | reverse complement strand
TGGCCGTGGCTAGTGAAATTGACTGGAGGAGGTTGGAGAGCGTGGCGAGGTCTAGGGAAGGGAGAGTTGTGAGGGCGGAGGAGCGAGGTGGCCGTGGCTAGTGAAATTGACTGGAGGAGGTTGGAGAGCGTGGCGAGGTCTAGGGAAGGGAGAGTTGTGAGGGCGGAGGAGCGAGGTGGCTGTGGCTAGTGAGGGCCGAGGAGGGTGGAAGGCCGCTACGGAGAGGTGTCGAGGGGAAGTTCCGGGGGAGAAAGGTGACTTGGGCATACACATCACATGTCGCAAGGTCTTAACGCTTAACGCCGAATGATTTTCATTGTATTTATACTCTGAATCTATACGCGTGACAAAATAATCTGAACCTGTGCCTGAACCTAAACCTGAACCTGAAATTGAGGGTCTGGGGCAGGATACGGGTCTGAGAGAGGAACCCGTGTCTGTGCGTAGTTTGTATTCTAGGTCCCCAAAAAAAAACAAAAAACAAGCAAGGTCTAGAACTGGGGGTGGGAGTGGGTCGGGAGGAAGGTGGATCGAGCGTGGGGGAAGTGGTCTAGCTGGATCTCCTGGGGCAGGCACTCTCGGAGCGGCCCTGGTCTGGCCGTGGAGAGAGGGAGGGGGGGACGGGGAGGGTACGAGGAAGGGAGAGAGGGGAGTGAGGCGGCGGGCAGCGGATCATCTGTAAATGACAAGACAAATATTGCAAATATGGACTAATAACAAGGCACATTTGTCCTAGCACGGTGACCAAAACATTTGACGTGGAATATTGCGGAAATGGACTGATAACAAGGCACATTTGTCCTGGCACGGTGACCAAACATTTGACATGGAATATTACGAATATGGACTATTATGAAAAGGGATACCACGGTGGCGAGTTGGCTGGGAGGGGATGGGGGGACGGGAGAGGGGGGATAGGAGAGAGGGAGGGGGGATAGGAGAGAGGGAGGGGGATAGGAGAGAGGGAGGGGACGGGGGGGGGGGTAGGAGGGGCGGAGGGGAGTTGGGCGGGAAGACCGCTGGGGTTGCTGTGGAGAGAGAAAAATTGGGAGGAGGGGGGGAGAGGGTAGGAGGGGTCGGAAAGGACGCTGGGGGGTGGCAGCGTGGAGTGAACGCTGGGGAGATCCAGCGTAGGGTGGTAGGTGGCCAGGAGGGGAGGGTAGGCGGGTGAGGCCTGTGGGAAGGCAAGAGAGGCCGAGGGAAAGGTGGGCGGAGCCTGGGGAGGGGGGCCGGGAGGGGAGGGTAGGCGGGTGAGGCCTGTGGGAAGGCAAGAGAGGCCGAGGGAAAGGTGGGCGGAGCCTGGGGAGGGGGGCCGGGAGGGGAGGGTAGGCGGGTGAGGCCTGTGGGAAGGCAAGAGAGGCCGAGGGAAAGGTGGGCGGAGCCTGGGGAGGGGGGCCGGGAGGGGAGGGTAGGCGGGTGAGGCCTGTGGGAAGGCAAGAGAGGCCGAGGGAAAGGTGGGCGGAGCCTGGGGAGGGGGGGCCAGGAAGGGAGGGTAGGCGGGTGAGGCCTGTGGGAAGGCAAGAGAGGCCGAGGGAGGGTGGGCGGAGCCTCGGCAGGAGAAGCCATGAGGAAGGCGGGCGGAGCCTCGGCGGAGGCGGGCAGAGAGTGGGGGGACGGGACAGGGGGACGGGGGATGGGAGAGAGGGAGGGGGGGATAGGAGAGAGGGAGGGGACGGGGGAGGGGGGGCATGTCATACGTCACAAATACAAAGTAGTTATCGTGAAACAAGTATAAACTAAGAACCTAACAGTGGAGTATCTATGTCAACTATGCGTACTATACTATAATATAGTATACGATAAACAAAGTATACTATGAAGTGCTAGGCTACGTAAAAACAATCCTGGTGCTGAATGAATGGCTGAAAGAAGGCTGGGGCCTGAGAGAGGCACTGGGAGCGTGGCTGGCTGAAAGAATGGCTGAAGGAATGGCTGGGGCCTGAGAGGGACGGTGGGAGCGTGGCTGGCTGAATGAATGGCTGAATGAAGCCTGGGGCCTGAGAGAGGCGCTGGGGGCATGGCTAGCTGAATGAAGCCTGGGGCCTGAGAGAGGCGCTGGGGGCATGGCTAGCTGAATGAAGCCTGGGGCCTGAGAGAGGCGCTGGGGGCGTGGCTAGCTGAATGAAGCCTGGGGCCTGAGAGAGGCGATGGGAGCGTGGCTAGCTGAATGAAGCCTGGGGCCTGAGAGAGGCGCTGGGGGCGTGGCTGGCTGAATGGCTGAAAGAGTGGCTGGGGATGAGAGGCTGGGATCCTGGCTGGCTGACCGACTAGTCACTAGCTGAAAACAAAGTACAAAATGCTATTTAGCAGACACTCTTGACCCAGAGCGACTTACGTTTAAGCAGGAACAGGCATGTCGTACATCGCATATATAAAAGTAGTGGTTCAGTATAACCTAAGAACGTAGCAGTGGAGTATCTATGTCAACGATGCGTGCTATGCTATATTATATTAAACGATATACATGTGTACTAAGAAGTGCTAGGGCTACGTAAAGTGCACATCTGGTGCTGAATAAATGGCTGAAGGGGTGGCTGGGGTCTGTGAGGGGCGCTGGGAGCATGGCTGGCTGAATGGAAGGCTGAATGGCTGGGGATGGGAGGCTGGGAGCATGGCTGTCTGAACTGGGTGAATGGCAAGCAAGGGTTATGTCCATACGGTATGATACGCACGACATAAGGAAGCTTGGCTGCAGGGATAAGCACTGTGAGAGTGTGAACCGTTAACGTTAAAGAAGGCTGCGTGGAAGCCCGAGGCTGAGTGCAGTCAGTTAGCTGGCCTTCAGCGGCCCCGTGTGGTTTCAGCAGGAACTGCTTCTGGTTGTGGCTGTCACGGAGTGATGACGTGACGGGCTGCGCGTAGTGTGAGCTTGGGCATGAATGGAAAGCCCTGGGCTACGCTGTGGCTTAATGAAAGGACGGACGGTTGAATGAAACTTAGCTTTGTGGGTTGTAGTGTTGGGGAGGCGGATGGATCGAACGGTGTCGTCGATCACGGTGTGCCGGTTTTGAGGTTGGGGAGGCCATCTGTCTGTGTATCCCGCAGCGAACGTGTCTACGCGAAGGAGGTAGAATGCTGGTTCCGTTGACGAACGGTGAGTGAGGAAAAGGTGGTAATAAAAATTGCGAGAAGCCTGTAGGGAGGCGGCTGGTGTGCGACGCAGCGAGGCAGGCGAAGCATGGAGGATTCTGGGTGGTACTGGGCAGGTATAAATGGGGGCAGGTAGATTGACGTGGAGGGCGGAGAGTGGCATTAAGGGCAGGGCCAATGCGCGTTTCTCCTCCTCCTGAACATCAGTTGTTCCAACTCCATTTTTTGAGGATTTGAAAAAAATCATCGTCGTCGTCATCATCGTCGTCATCATCGTCGTCATCGTTGTCATCGTCGTCATCGTCGTCATCATCGTCGTCGTCGTCATCGTCGTCATCGTCGTCATCGTCGTCGTCATCGTCGTCGTCATCATCGTCGTCATCATCGTCGTCATCGTCGTCATCGTCGTCATCGACGTCGTCGTCGTCATCGTCGTCGTCGTCGTCGTCATCGTCATCATCGTCGTCATCGTCGTCATCATCGTCATCATCGTCATCATCATCAAAAATGGGATTTAGATTTTTTTTTAATCCTCGTTTTTAGATTTTTTGACCATGGGCTATAGCCCATACCGTACGGCATACTATAGCACTCCGTTTTTCATCATTTTTGAGGATTTGAAAAAAATCATCGTCGTCGTCATCATCGTCGTCATCGTCGTCGTCATCGTCGTCATCGTCGTCATCATCGTCGTCGTCGTCATCGTCGTCATCGTCGTCATCGTCGTCATCGTCGTCGTCGTCATCGTCGTCGTCATCATCGTCGTCATCATCGTCGTCATCGTCGTCATCGTCGTCATCGACGTCGTCGTCGTCATCGTCGTCGTCGTCGTCGTCATCGTCATCATCGTCGTCATCGTCGTCATCATCGTCATCATCGTCAAAAATGGGATTTAGATTTTTTTTTATTCCTCGTTTTTCATCATTTTTGACCATGGGCTATAGCCCATACCGTACGGCATACTATAGCACGCCGTTTTTCATCATTTTTGAGGATTTGAAAAAAATCATCGTCGTCGTCATCATCGTCATCATCGTCGTCATCGTCGTCATCATCGTCATCATCGTCGTCGTCGTCGTCGTCATCGTCGTCATCGTCGTCATCGTCGTCGTCATCGTCGTCGTCATCATCGTCGTCATCGTCGTCATCGACGTCGTCGTCGTCATCGTCGTCGTCGTCGTCGTCATCGTCATCATCGTCGTTATCGTCGTCATCATCGTCATCATCGTCATCATCATCAAAAATGGGATTTAGATTTTTTTTTAATCCTCGTTTTTAGATTTTTTGACCATGGGCTATAGCCCATACCGTACGGCATACTATAGCACTCCGTTTTTCATCATTTTTGAGGATTTGAAAAAAATCATCGTCGTCGTCATCATCGTCGTCATCGTCGTCGTCATCGTCGTCATCGTCGTCATCATCGTCGTCGTCGTCATCGTCGTCATCGTCGTCATCGTCGTCGTCATCGTCGTCGTCATCATCGTCGTCATCATCGTCGTCATCGTCGTCATCGTCGTCATCGACGTCGTCGTCGTCATCGTCGTCGTCGTCGTCGTCATCGTCATCATCGTCGTCATCGTCGTCATCATCGTCATCATCGTCAAAAATGGGATTTAGATTTTTTTTTTATTCCTCGTTTTTCATCATTTTTGACCATGGGCTATAGCCCATACCGTACGGCATACTATAGCACGAAGTTTTTCATCATTTTTGAGGTTTTAGCCCATCGTTTTTTTTATTAAAAAAATAACCTCGTTTTTCATCATTTTTGAACATGTGCTATAGCCCATACCGTACGGCATACTATAGCACGCCGTTTTTCATCATTTTTGAGGATTTGAAAAAAATGAAGAAAAAAAAAACATGGGTTATAGCCAGGGGGGCAGTCAGCCAGATATTTCGTGAAGCCTCATTTGAAATCGGTAGTTCATATAATGGCCTGTTGGACTGCTGGACTGGACCCAAAAAGCCCCATAGCTCCATAGAGGCCCATGTATTTTGGCCCAACTTCACCTAGACTGTATTACCTTAATAAACATGGTCATGAATACTTTCTTCTTCCAGTCACTAGTTTAAAGTCTCATTTCTAATGTCATAATATTCTTTTTGGAAAATTATGGTCCCATTAATTAAAAAAATTACCATAAAGTCGCGTATGTTCTGAGGGGCGTGGCTACCGTTACAGTCTATGATCGGGATTCACCTCCCACTCAAGAGTCTTCTCCTCCCACTCGTGTCAAAATAAAAACCAACGGAGAAAAAGGGGGGAAGTCCCGCCTCGTTGTCTGGGCAGCCAATGACCAGCTGGTACAAAACGGAGCCAGCCAATGGCCAGCTGGTACCAAACGGATCTAGAAAGATGGCGACTTACATCAGGAATTAGCATATCATTACAGGCTTCATTTTACGTTCATGTTAGACCCGGGGAACGCTTTGTCCATATTTTTTACAGTCTATGGTTATAGCCCATTGTTTTTTGAATTAAAAAAAAAAAAATCCTCGTTTTTCATCATTTTTGAACATGGGCTATAGCCCATACCGTACGGCATACTATAGCACGCCGTTTTTCATCATTTTTGAGGATTTGAAAGAAATGGAAAAAAAAACATGGGTTATAGCCCATCGTTTTTTGAATTTTAGATTTTTTTTAATCATTTTTTTCATTTTTTTTCATCATTTTTGACCATGGGCTATAGACCATACCGTACGGCATACTATAGCACGACGTTTTTCATCATTTTTGAGGTTTTGAAAAAAAAAAAAAAAAAAAAAACATGGGTTATAGCCCATCGTTTTTTGAATTAAAGAAATAAAAAATAACCTCGTTTTTCATCATTTTTGAACATGTGCTATAGCCCATACTGTACGGCATACTATAGCACGCCGTTTTTCATCATTTTTGAGGATTTGAAAAAAATGAAGAAAAAAAAACCATCGTTTTTTTTTATTTTATCCTCGTTTTTAGATTTTTTGACCATGGGCTATAGCCCATACCGTACGGCATACTATAGCACGCCGTTTTTCATCATTTTTGAGGATTTGAAAAAAATGAAGAAAAAAAAAAACATGGGTTATAGCCCATTGTTTTTTTAATTAAAAAAAATTAACCTTGTTTTTCATCATTTTTGAACATGGGCTATAGCCCATACCGTACGGCATACTATAGCACGCCGTTTTTCATCATTTTTGAGGATTTGAAAAAAATTAAGAAAAAACAAAACATGGGTTATAGCCCATCGGTTTTTTTATTCTTTTTTTTTTTTATCCTCGTTTTTCATCATTTTTGACCATGGGCTATAGCCCATACCGTACGGCATACTATAGCACGCCGTTTTTCATCATTTTTGAGGATTTGAAAAAAATGAAAAAAAAAAAAAACATGGGTTATAGCCCATCGTTTTTTGAATAAAAAAAAATAATAATAACCTCGTTTTTCATCATTTTTGAACATGTGCTATAGCCCATACCGTACGGCATACTATAGCACGCCGTTTTTCATCATTTTTGAGGATTTGAAAAAAATGAAGAAAAAAAAAACATGGGTTATAGCCCATTGTTTTTTGAATTTTTGAAAAAAAAGATTATCCTCGTTTTTCATCATTTTTGACCATGGGCTATAGCCCATACCGTACGGCATACTATAGCACGCCGTTTTTCATCATTTTTGAGGATTTGAAAAAAATGAAGAAAAAAAAATCATGGGTTATAGCCCATCGTTTTTTGAATTTTTGAAAAAAAATGTAACCTAGTTTTTCATCATTTTTGAACATGTGCTATAGCCCATACCGTACTGCATACTATAGCACGCCGTTTTTCATCATTTTTGAGGATTTGAATTTTTTTTTATAGCCCATCGTTTTTTGAATTGTATTTCTTTTTATCTTTTTTTGTGAATTTGAAAGCACTGTATTTCTAAAACTATGAAACATTTCAAAGATTCCTTTTCAGGCAAACATGTCCACTGTAAGATGAACCTATAGCCCATACCGTACGGCATACTATAGCACGCCGTTTTTCATCATTTTTGAGGATTTGAAAAAAATTAAGAAAAAAAAAACATGGGTTATAGCCCATCGTTTTTTTATTATTATTATTTTTTTTTATCCTCGTTTTTCATCATTTTGACCATAGGCTATAGCCCATACCGTACGGCATACTATAGCACGCCGTTTTTCATCATTTTTGAGGATTTGAATTTTTTTTTATAGCCCATCGTTTTTTGAATTTGATTTCTTTTTATCTTTTTTGATGAAAAATGGCGTGCTATAGTATGCCGTACGGTATGGGCTATAGCCCATGGTCAAAAATGATGAAAAACGAGGTAAAAAAAAAAAAACAATAAAAAAAAAAAACGATGGGCTATAACCCATGTTTTATTTTTTTTTCATTTTTTTAAAATCCTCAAAAATGTAGAAAAACCGCGTGCTATAGTATGCCGATATGGGTTAAAGCCCATGGTCAAAAAAAAAAGTGGCCCAGTGGATAAATCACAAGATATCTGTAGAGTTCCTTGTAGAATTGTGCTAGCCGACACACTCAGTAGGAAGGTGCTGGTTTTTGACCTGCCAATCATTCTGATTGACAGATTCCTTGGCCAATCAGATCGGTCCGCCTTCAGCCAATCCTAGGGCTCCTTACATTGTCTCCTCCAATCAAACCCGGACCACTTCCTTGTTTACAACTGGATCAAATACTCTGACCTGTTTTAGATTTATAGTGATTCTTCAACTTAATTTTCTTAATTTTCACAGTTTTGGACGTTTTATTAATATAATTGATCATTCTAGATCACTGCTAGATCCGTAACAATCTTCTCTTATGGGGTTAGGCCCTAACCCCATAAGAGAAGATTGTTACCCTAACCCTAACCGTTAGGGTTAGGGTTAGGGTTAGGGTTAGGGTTAGGGTTAGGGTTAGGGTTAGGGTTAGGGTTAGGTTCAGGTTCAGGTTCAGGTTCCACGGGTTAATAAAGTGTAAATGTGGGGGTCCTTGACAAGAAAAGGTTTAGGAACCACTGTTTTAGAGGGACTATAGAATAGATAGATGTTGATAGTATTAAGTTAGTTACTTTGACAGTGTACAAATGGAACCGGTTTTCAGCAGGTCAAATGAGGTACAGAAAACCGTATGACTCCCAGGCTGATCTCACTGGGGGAAAACTGTATGAGTTTATTTGTTTAAGAACTAACAATCAATTGAAATATATATATTCTGGATGTGACACTTACAAGCCGAATTAGCGCAGTTGGTAGAGCATTAGATGGAAGATCTAAAGGTCCCTGGTTCAATCCAGGCTTTCGGCAGTTGAAATGAGGTACAGAAAATCCTATGACTCTTAGGCTGATCTCACTGGGTGAAAAACTTTGAGTTGTTTTGTTTAAGAAGTAACAAGTAACAGTCAATGTAAAAATAAATACTGGATGTGATACTTGCAAGCTGTAATAGCTCAGTTGGGAGAGCATTAGACTGTAGATCTGAAGGTTCCTGGTTCAAGCCTGAGATTCGGCAGTTGAAATGAGGTACAGACAACCGTATGACTCTCAAACTGATCTCACTGGGGCATGAACTGTATGAGTTTATGTTTAAGAACTAACAATACATTGAAAAATACATTCTGGATGTGTCACTTACAAGCAAACAAACAAAAAAGCAGTGTGAATTGTCTGGAACCAGTGGCTCAGTGTGTTAGAACGCTGCCACATGATCGGGAGATGGTGGGTTCAAACCCGACTCATACTTTTATTTTCAAGACCGATTTCAGAAGAAGAAAACAAACAAAAAAGCAGTGTGAATTGTCTGGAACCAGTGGCTCAGTGTGCAGCCCAGAAATTCACCTTGATTGTGTGCCTCAGTGGCCCAGCGGATAAGTCAAATGATATCCGTAGTATACCTAGTAGAAGTGTGCCGGTTTAAACTGCTAGTATCCAGCAGTTAGCTCAGTCTGATGAGAGGCCGTCCTTGGGAGCCACAGGTCCAGGGTTCAAATCCCACATTAGTCATAACTGTGACACTTTGCTTTGCACACTGATTTCTAGAAGGACAACTTTAAAGCAGCCCAGAAATTCACCATGATTGCGTGCCTCAGTGGCCCAGCGGATAAGTCAAATGATATCCGTAGTATACCTAGTAGAAGTGTGCCGGTTCAAACCCGACTCTTTTAATTCAAGAGCGATTTCAGAAGAAGAAAACAAACAAAAAAGCTTTGTAGTAGTATCCAGCAGTTAGCTCAGTCTGATGAGAGGCTGACCTTGGGAGCCACAGGTAAAGGGTTCAATTCCCACATTAGTCATAACTGTGACACTTTGCTTTGCACACTGATTTCTAGAAGGACAACTTTAAAGCAGCCCAGAAATTCACCATGATTGTGTGCCTCAGTGGCCCAGCGGATAAGTCAAATGATATCCGTAGTATACCTAGTAGAATTGTGCCGGTTCTAACCCAACTCATATCTTTACCTTCAAGACCGATTTCAGAAGAAGAAAACAAACAAAAAAGCTGTGTAGTAGTATCCAGCAGTTAGCTCAGACTGATGAGAGGCTGTCCTTGGGAGCCACAGGTCCAGGGTTCAAATCCCACATTAGTCATAACTGTGACACTTTGCTTTGCACACTGATTTCCAGAAGGACAACTTTAAAGCAGCCCAGAAATTCACCATGATTGTGTGCCTCAGTGGCCCAGCGGATAAGTCAAATGATATCCGTAGTATACCTAGTAGAAGTGTGCCGGTTCGAACCAGACTCATGTCTTTAGTTTCAAGACCGATTTCAGAAGAAGAAAACAAACAAAAAAGCTGTGTAGTAGTATCCAGCTGTTAGCACAGTCTGATGAGACGCTGTCCTTGGGATCCACAGGTCCAGTGTTCAAATCCCACATTAGTCATAACTGTGACACTTTGCTTTGCACACTGATTTCCAGAAGGACAACTTTAAAGCCGCCCAGAAATTCACCATGATTGTGTGCCTCAGTGGCCCAGGGGATAAGTCAAATGATATCCGTAGTATACCTAGTAGAAGTGTGCCGGTTCAATACGACATACTCCTAGTAGGTGGTGATGGTTCAAATCACTGACACCTAGAGTAGGAGTGGCCCAGTGGATAAATCAGATGATATCCATAGAATACCTAGTACAAGGTGTGGGGTTCAGGTAGGAGGAGAGTATACTGGACAGGTAGGAGGAGATTAGTGGGGTCAGGTAGGAGGAGAGTAAGGTGGTCAGGTAGGAGAGTAGGCGGAGTTCAGTCAGGGGGAGTGTAGGGGGAAGGTCATTGGGTGTCAGAGTGGTGGGGTCATGTATGTAGGTGGGGGGTCAGGTAGGAGGAGAGTAGGGGTCAGGTAGGAGGACAGTAGGCTGAGTTCAGTCAGAAGGAAAGGGGAGGGGCCAGGCAGGGGTACAGTAGGAAGGGGAGGGGCCAGGCAGGGGGAGAGTAGGAAGGCCAGTTGCCAGGCAGGGGGACAGTAGGAAGGGGAGGGGCCAAGCAGGGGTACAGTAGGAAGGGGAGGGGCCAAGCAGGGGGAGAGTAGGATGGGGAGGGGCCAGGGAGAGAGTACGAAGGGGAGGGGCCAGACAGGGAGAGAGTAGGAAGGGTAGGGGCCAGGCAGGGAGATAGTAGGATGGGCAGGGGGAGAGTAGGAAGGGGAGGGGCCAGGCAGGGAGAGAGTAGGAAGGGGAGGGGCCAGGCAGGGAGAGAGTAGGAAGGGGAGGGGCCAGGCAGGGGGAGAGTAGGAAGGGGAGGGGCCAGGCAGGGGGAGAGTAGGAAGGGGAGGGGCCAGGCAGGGAGAGAGTAGGGAGGGGCCAGGCAGGGGGAGGGGCCAGGCACAGGGAGAGTAGGAAGGCCAGTTGCCAGGCAGGGGGACAGTAGGAAGGGGAGGGGCCAAGCAGGGGGACAGTAGGAAGGGGAGGGGCCAAGCAGGGGGAGAGTAGGAAGGGGAGGGGCCAGGCAGGGGGAGAGTAGGATAGGCAGTGGGAGAGTAGGATGGGGAGGGGCCAGGGAGAGAGTACGAAGGGGAGGGGCCAGACAGGGAGAGGGTAGGGGCCAGGCAGGGAGAGAGTAGGATGGGCAGGGGGAGAGTAGGAAGGGGAGGGGCCAGGCAGGGAGAGAGTAGGAAGGGGAGGGGCCAGGCAGGGAGAGAGTAGGAAGGGGAGGGGCCAGGCAGGGGGAGAGTAGGAAGGGGAGGGGCCAGGCAGGGAGAGAGTAGGGAGGGGCCGGGGAGGGGCCAGGCAGGGGGAGGGGCCAGGCACGGGGAGAGTAGGAAGGGGAGGGGCAAGGGGAGGGGCCAGGCAGGGGGAGAGTAGGAAGGGGAGGGGCCAGGCAGGGGGAGAGTAGGGGGGTGCCAGGAAAGGGCAGGGGCCTGGCCCAATTTTTTTAATTAAATTTGGACCATATCGTACGGCATACTATAGCACGCCGTTTTTCATCATTTTTGAGGATTTGAAAAAAAATATTAAATTTAAAAAACGATGGGTTATAGCCCATCGTTTTTTGAAATTTGATTTTTTTTTTAATCCTCGTTTTTCTTCATTTTGGACCATGGGCTATAGCCCATATCGTACGGCATACTATAGCAGCCGTTTTTCTACCTTTTTGAGGATTTGAAAAAAATAATTAAATTTAAAAAATGATGGGTTATAGCCCATCGTTTTTGGAATTTTTGATTTTTTTTTAATCCTCGTTTTTCATCATATTTTTTTTCATCATATTTTCATCATCATATATAGTTTCTAGGTGAAAGTGACTTTTGACGTGCCTATAGAGCTGCCATTGAGCCCCATGTTAAATGTCTCAAATTTGAAAGCACTATATTTCTAAAACTATGAAACATTTCAAAGATTCCTTTTCAGGCAAACATGTCCACCGTAAGATGAACCTAAGTAGGCTAGAATGGGGTTGCTAGGTGTAAGTATGTAGGACTAGTAGCATGCCAAATTTTGTGCTATTGCCATAGAGAATGCATTGGGCGTTTAAGTTAAATAACTCATAAACTACAAAACCTAAAAATAAAAAAAAGTTCCAGCATGTGTCTCCACAGTAAGCTGAATAATAAAAAGTGTGAATGGAGTTTCTAGGTGAAAGTGACTTTTGATGTGCCTATAGAGCTGCCATTGAGCCCCATGTTAAATGTCTCAAATTTGAAAGCACTATATTTCTAAAACTATGAAACATTTCAAAGATTCCTTTTCAGGCAAACATGTCCACCGTAAGATGAACCTAAGTAGGCTAGAATGGGGTTGCTAGGTGTAAGTATGTAGGACTAGTAGCATGCCAAATTTTGTGCTATTGCCATAGATAATGCATTGGGCGTTTAAGTTAAATAACTCATAAACTACAAAACCTAAAAATAAAAAAAAGTTCCAGCATGTGTCTCCACAGTAAGCTGAATAATAAAAAGTGTGAATGGAGTTTCTAGGTGAAAGTGACTTTTGACGTGCCTATAGAGCTGCCATTGAGCCCCATGTTAAATGTCTCAAATTTGAAAGCACTATATTTCTAAAACTATGAAACATTTCAAAGATTCCTTTTCAGGCAAACATGTCCACCGTAAGATGAACCTAAGTAGGCTAGAATGGGGTTGCTAGGTGTAAGTATGTAGGACTAGTAGCATGCCAAATTTTGTGCTATTGCCATAGAGAATGCATTGGGCGTTTAAGTTAAATAACGCATAAACTACAAAACATAAAAATAAAAAAAAGTTTCAGCATGTGTCTCCACAGTAAGCTGAATAATAAAAAGTGTGAATGGAGTTTCTAGGTGAAAGTGACTTTTGACGTGCCTATAGAGCAAGCCATTGAGCCCCATGTTAAATGTCTCAAATTTGAAAGCACTATATTTCTAAAACTATGAAACATTTCAAAGATTCCTTTTCAGGCAAACATGTCCACCGTAAGATGAACCTAAGTAGGCTAGAATGGGGTTGCTAGGTGTAAGTATGTAGGACTAGTAGCATGTCAAATCTTGTGCTATTGCCATAGATAATGCATTGGGCGTTTAAGTTAAATAACTCATAAACTACAAAACCTAAAAATAAAAAAAAGTTCCAGCATGTGTCTCCACAGTAAGCTGAATAATAAAAAGTGTGAATGGAGTTTCTAGGTGAAAGTGACTTTTGACGTGCCTATAGAGCTGCCATTGAGCCCCATGTTAAATGTCTCAAATTTGAAAGCACTATATTTCTAAAACTATGAAACATTTCAAAGATTCCTTTTCAGGCAAACATGTCCACCGTAAGATGAACCTAAGTAGGCTAGACTGGGGTTGCTAGGTGTAAGTATGTAGGACTAGTAGCATGCCAAATGTTGTGCTATTGCCATAGAGAATGCATTGGGCGTTTAAGTTAAATAACTCATAAACTACAAAACCTAAAAATAAAAAAAAGTTCCAGCATGTGTCTCCACAGTAAGCTGAATAATAAAAAGTGTGAATGGAGTTTCTAGGTGAAAGTGACTTTTGACGTGCCTATAGAGCTGCCATTGAGCCCCATGTTAAATGTCTCAAATTTGAAAGCACTATATTTCTAAAACTATGAAACATTTCAAAGATTCCTTTTCAGGCAAACATGTCCACCGTAAGATGAACCTAAGTAGGCTAGAATGGGGTTGCTAGGTGTAAGTATGTAGGACTAGTAGCATGCCAAATTTTGTGCTATTGCCATAGAGAATGCATTGGGCGTTTGAGTTAAATAACTCATAAACTACAAAACCTAAAAATAAAAAAAAGTTCCAGCATGTGTCTCCACAGTAAGCTGAATAATAAAAAGTGTGAATGGAGTTTCTAGGTGAAAGTGACTTTTGACGTGCCTATAGAGCTGCCATTGAGCCCCATGTTAAATGTCTCAAATTTGAAAGCACTATATTTCTAAAACTATGAAACATTTCAAAGATTCCTTTTCAGGCAAACATGTCCACCGTAAGATGAACCTAAGTAGGCTAGACTGGGGTTGCTAGGTGTAAGTATGTAGGACTAGTAGCATGCCAAATGTTGTGCTATTGCCATAGAGAATGCATTGGGCGTTTAAGTTAAATAACTCATAAACTACAAAACCTAAAAATAAAAAAAAGTTCCAGCATGTGTCTCCACAGTAAGCTGAATAATAAAAAGTGTGAATGGAGTTTCTAGGTGAAAGTGACTTTTGACGTGCCTATAGAGCTGCCATTGAGCCCCATGTTAAATGTCTCAAATTTGAAAGCACTATATTTCTAAAACTATGAAACATTTCAAAGATTCCTTTTCAGGCAAACATGTCCACCGTAAGATGAACCTAAGTAGGCTAGAATGGGGTTGCTAGGTGTAAGTATGTAGGACTAGTAGCATGCCAAATTTTGTGCTATTGCCATAGAGAATGCATTGGGCGTTTAAGTTAAATAACTCATAAACTACAAAACCTAAAAATAAAAAAAAGTTCCAGCATGTGTCTCCACAGTAAGCTGAATAATAAAAAGTGTGAATGGAGTTTCTAGGTGAAAGTGACTTTTGACGTGCCTATAGAGCTGCCATTGAGCCCCATGTTAAATGTCTCAAATTTGAAAGCACTATATTTCTAAAACTATGAAACATTTCAAAGATTCCTTTTCAGGCAAACATGTCCACCGTAAGATGAACCTAAGTAGGCTAGAATGGGGTTGCTAGGTGTAAGTATGTAGGACTAGTAGCATGCCAAATTTTGTGCTATTGCCATAGATAATGCATTGGGCGTTTAAGTTAAATAACTCATAAACTACAAAACCTAAAAATAAAAAAAAGTTCCAGCATGTGTCTCCACAGTAAGCTGAATAATAAAAAGTGTGAATGGAGTTTCTAGGTGAAAGTGACTTTTGACGTGCCTATAGAGCTGCCATTGAGCCCCATGTTAAATGTCTCAAATTTGAAAGCACTATATTTCTAAAACTATGAAACATTTCAAAGATTCCTTTTCAGGCAAACATGTCCACCGTAAGATGAACCTAAGTAGGCTAGAATGGGGTTGCTAGGTGTAAGTATGTAGGACTAGTAGCATGCCAAATTTTGTGCTATTGCCATAGATAATGCATTGGGCGTTTAAGTTAAATAACTCATAAACTACAAAACCTAAAAATAAAAAAAAGTTCCAGCATGTGTCTCCACAGTAAGCTGAATAATAAAAAGTGTGAATGGAGTTTCTAGGTGAAAGTGACTTTTGACGTGCCTATAGAGCTGCCATTGAGCCCCATGTTAAATGTCTCAAATTTGAAAGCACTATATTTCTAAAACTATGAAACATTTCAAAGATTCCTTTTCAGGCAAACATGTCCACCGTAAGATGAACCTAAGTAGGCTAGAATGGGGTTGCTAGGTGTAAGTATGTAGGACTAGTAGCATGCCAACTTTTGTGCTATTGCCATAGAGAATGCATTGGGCGTTTAAGTTAAATAACTCATAAACTACAAAATATAAAAAGTAAAAAAAAGTTACAGCATGTGTCTCCACAGTAAGCTGAATAATAAAAAGTGTGAATGGAGTTTCTAGGTGAAAGTGACTTTTGACGTGCCTATAGAGCTGCCATTGAGCCCCATGTTAAATGTCTCAAATTTGAAAGCACTATATTTTTTAAACTATGAAACATTTCAAAGATTCCTTTTCAGGCAAACATGTCCACCGTAAGATGAACCTAAGTAGGCTAGAATGGGGTTGCTAGGTGTAAGTATGTAGGACTAGTAGCATGCCAAATTTTGTGCTATTGCCATAGAGAATGCATTGGGCGTTTAAGTTAAATAACTCATAAACTACAAAACCTAAAAATAAAAAAAAGTTCCAGCATGTGTCTCCACAGTAAGCTGAATAATAAAAAGTGTGAATGGAGTTTCTAGGTGAAAGTGACTTTTGACGTGCCTATAGAGCTGCCATTGAGCCCCATGTTAAATGTCTCAAATTTGAAAGCACTATATTTCTAAAACTTTGAAACATTTCAAAGATTCCTTTTCAGGCAAACATGTCCACCGTAAGATGAACCTAAGTAGGCTAGAATGGGGTTGCTAGGTGTAAGTATGTAGGACTAGTAGCATGCCAAATTTTGTGCTATTGCCATAGATAATGCATTGGGCGTTTAAGTTAAATAACTCATAAACTACAAAACCTAAAAATAAAAAAAAGTTCCAGCATGTGTCTCCACAGTAAGCTGAATAATAAAAAGTGTGAATGGAGTTTCTAGGTGAAAGTGACTTTTGACGTGCCTATAGAGCTGCCATTGAGCCCCATGTTAAATGTCTCAAATTTGAAAGCACTATATTTCTAAAACTATGAAACATTTCAAAGATTCCTTTTCAGGCAAACATGTCCACCGTAAGATGAACCTAAGTAGGCTAGAATGGGGTTGCTAGGTGTAAGTATGTAGGACTAGTAGCATGCCAAATTTTGTGCTATTGCCATAGAGAATGCATTGGGCGTTTAAGTTAAATAACTCATAAACTACAAAACATAAAAATAAAAAAAAGTTCCAGCATGTGTCTCCACAGTAAGCTGAATAATAAAAAGTGTGAATGGAGTTTCTAGGTGAAAGTGACTTTTGACGTGCCTATAGAGCTGCCATTGAGCCCCATGTTAAATGTCTCAAATTTGAAAGCACTATATTTCTAAAACTATGAAACATTTCAAAGATTCCTTTTCAGGCAAACATGTCCACCGTAAGATGAACCTAAGTAGGCTAGAATGGGGTTGCTAGGTGTAAGTATGTAGGACTAGTAGCATGCCAAATTTTGTGCTATTGCCATAGAGAATGCATTGGGCGTTTAAGTTAAATAACTCATGAACTACAAAACCTAAAAATAAAAAAAAGTTCCAGCATGTGTCTCCACAGTAAGCTGAATAATAAAAAGTGTGAATGGAGTTTCTAGGTGAAAGTGACTTTTGACGTGCCTATAGAGCTGCCATTGAGCCCCATGTTAAATGTCTCAAATTTGAAAGCACTATATTTCTAAAACTATGAAACATTTCAAAGATTCCTTTTAAGGCAAACATGTCCACCGTAAGATGAACCTAAGTAGGCTAGAATGGGGTTGCTAGGTGTAAGTATGTAGGACTAGTAGCATGCCAAATTTTGTGCTATTGCCATAGAGAATGCATTGGGCGTTTAAGTTAAATAACTCATAAACTACAAAACCTAAAAATAAAAAAAAGTTCCAGCATGTGTCTCCACAGTAAGCTGAATAATAAAAAGTGTGAATGGAGTTTCTAGGTGAAAGTGACTTTTGACGTGCCTATAGAGCTGCCATTGAGCCCCATGTTAAATGTCTCAAATTTGAAAGCACTATATTTTTAAAACTATGAAACATTTCAAAGATTCCTTTTCAGGCAAACATGTCCACCGTAAGATGAACCTAAGTAGGCTAGAATGGGGTTGCTAGGTGTAAGTATGTAGGACTAGTAGCATGCCAAATTTTGTGCTATTGCCATAGAGAATGCATTGGGCGTTTAAGTTAAATAACTCATAAACTACAAAACCTAAAAATAAAAAAAAGTTCCAGCATGTGTCTCCACAGTAAGCTGAATAATAAAAAGTGTGAATGGAGTTTCTAGGTGAAAGTGACTTTTGACGTGCCTATAGAGCTGCCATTGAGCCCCATGTTAAATGTCTCAAATTTGAAAGCACTATATTTCTAAAACTATGAAACATTTCAAAGATTCCTTTTCAGGCAAACATGTCCACCGTAAGATGAACCTAAGTAGGCTAGAATGGGGTTGCTAGGTGTAAGTATGTAGGACTAGTAGCATGCCAAATTTTGTGCTATTGCCATAGAGAATGCATTGGGCGTTTAAGTTAAATAACTCATAAACTACAAAACCTAAAAATAAAAAAAAGTTCCAGCATGTGTCTCCACAGTAAGCTGAATAATAAAAAGTGTGAATGGAGTTTCTAGGTGAAAGTGACTTTTGACGTGCCTATAGAGCTGCCATTGAGCCCCATGTTAAATGTCTCAAATTTGAAAGCACTATATTTCTAAAACTATGAAACATTTCAAAGATTCCTTTTCAGGCAAACATGTCCACCGTAAGATGAACCTAAGTAGGCTAGACTGGGGTTGCTAGGTGTAAGTATGTAGGACTAGTAGCATGCCAAATGTTGTGCTATTGCCATAGAGAATGCATTGGGCGTTTAAGTTAAATAACTCATAAACTACAAAACCTAAAAATAAAAAAAAGTTCCAGCATGTGTCTCCACAGTAAGCTGAATAATAAAAAGTGTGAATGGAGTTTCTAGGTGAAAGTGACTTTTGACGTGCCTATAGAGCTGCCATTGAGCCCCATGTTAAATGTCTCAAATTTGAAAGCACTATATTTCTAAAACTATGAAACATTTCAAAGATTCCTTTTCAGGCAAACATGTCCACCGTAAGATGAACCTAAGTAGGCTAGAATGGGGTTGCTAGGTGTAAGTATGTAGGACTAGTAGCATGCCAAATTTTGTGCTATTGCCATAGAGAATGCATTGGGCGTTTAAGTTAAATAACTCATAAACTACAAAACCTAAAAATAAAAAAAAGTTCCAGCATGTGTCTCCACAGTAAGCTGAATAATAAAAAGTGTGAATGGAGTTTCTAGGTGAAAGTGACTTTTGACGTGCCTATAGAGCTGCCATTGAGCCCCATGTTAAATGTCTCAAATTTGAAAGCACTATATTTCTAAAACTATGAAACATTTCAAAGATTCCTTTTCAGGCAAACATGTCCACCGTAAGATGAACCTAAGTAGGCTAGAATGGGGTTGCTAGGTGTAAGTATGTAGGACTAGTAGCATGCCAAATTTTGTGCTATTGCCATAGATAATGCATTGGGCGTTTAAGTTAAATAACTCATAAACTACAAAACCTAAAAATAAAAAAAAGTTCCAGCATGTGTCTCCACAGTAAGCTGAATAATAAAAAGTGTGAATGGAGTTTCTAGGTGAAAGTGACTTTTGACGTGCCTATAGAGCTGCCATTGAGCCCCATGTTAAATGTCTCAAATTTGAAAGCACTATATTTCTAAAACTATGAAACATTTCAAAGATTCCTTTTCAGGCAAACATGTCCACCGTAAGATGAACCTAAGTAGGCTAGAATGGGGTTGCTAGGTGTAAGTATGTAGGACTAGTAGCATGCCAAATTTTGTGCTATTGCCATAGATAATGCATTGGGCGTTTAAGTTAAATAACTCATAAACTACAAAACCTAAAAATAAAAAAAAGTTCCAGCATGTGTCTCCACAGTAAGCTGAATAATAAAAAGTGTGAATGGAGTTTCTAGGTGAAAGTGACTTTTGACGTGCCTATAGAGCTGCCATTGAGCCCCATGTTAAATGTCTCAAATTTGAAAGCACTATATTTCTAAAACTATGAAACATTTCAAAGATTCCTTTTCAGGCAAACATGTCCACCGTAAGATGAACCTAAGTAGGCTAGAATGGGGTTGCTAGGTGTAAGTATGTAGGACTAGTAGCATGCCAACTTTTGTGCTATTGCCATAGAGAATGCATTGGGCGTTTAAGTTAAATAACTCATAAACTACAAAACATAAAAATAAAAAAAAGTTCCAGCATGTGTCTCCACAGTAAGCTGAATAATAAAAAGTGTGAATGGAGTTTCTAGGTGAAAGTGACTTTTGACGTGCCTATAGAGCTGCCATTGAGCCCCATGTTAAATGTCTCAAATTTGAAAGCACTATATATTTTAAACTATGAAACATTTCAAAGATTCCTTTTCAGGCAAACATGTCCACCGTAAGATGAACCTAAGTAGGCTAGAATGGGGTTGCTAGGTGTAAGTATGTAGGACTAGTAGCATGCCAAATTTTGTGCTATTGCCATAGAGAATGCATTGGGCGTTTAAGTTAAATAACTCATAAACTACAAAACCTAAAAATAAAAAAAAGTTCCAGCATGTGTCTCCACAGTAAGCTGAATAATAAAAAGTGTGAATGGAGTTTCTAGGTGAAAGTGACTTTTGACGTGCCTATAGAGCTGCCATTGAGCCCCATGTTAAATGTCTCAAATTTGAAAGCACTATATTTCTAAAACTATGAAACATTTCAAAGATTCCTTTTCAGGCAAACATGTCCACCGTAAGATGAACCTAAGTAGGCTAGAATGGGGTTGCTAGGTGTAAGTATGTAGGACTAGTAGCATGCCAAATTTTGTGCTATTGCCATAGATAATGCATTGGGCGTTTAAGTTAAATAACTCATAAACTACAAAACCTAAAAATAAAAAAAAGTTCCAGCATGTGTCTCCACAGTAAGCTGAATAATAAAAAGTGTGAATGGAGTTTCTAGGTGAAAGTGACTTTTGACGTGCCTATAGAGCTGCCATTGAGCCCCATGTTAAATGTCTCAAATTTGAAAGCACTATATTTCTAAAACTATGAAACATTTCAAAGATTCCTTTTCAGGCAAACATGTCCACCGTAAGATGAACCTAAGTAGGCTAGAATGGGGTTGCTAGGTGTAAGTATGTAGGACTAGTAGCATGCCAAATTTTGTGCTATTGCCATAGAGAATGCATTGGGCGTTTAAGTTAAATAACTCATAAACTACAAAACATAAAAATAAAAAAAAGTTCCAGCATGTGTCTCCACAGTAAGCTGAATAATAAAAAGTGTGAATGGAGTTTCTAGGTGAAAGTGACTTTTGACGTGCCTATAGAGCTGCCATTGAGCCCCATGTTAAATGTCTCAAATTTGAAAGCACTATATTTCTAAAACTATGAAACATTTCAAAGATTCCTTTTCAGGCAAACATGTCCACCGTAAGATGAACCTAAGTAGGCTAGAATGGGGTTGCTAGGTGTAAGTATGTAGGACTAGTAGCATGCCAAATTTTGTGCTATTGCCATAGAGAATGCATTGGGCGTTTAAGTTAAATAACTCATGAACTACAAAACCTAAAAATAAAAAAAAGTTCCAGCATGTGTCTCCACAGTAAGCTGAATAATAAAAAGTGTGAATGGAGTTTCTAGGTGAAAGTGACTTTTGACGTGCCTATAGAGCTGCCATTGAGCCCCATGTTAAATGTCTCAAATTTGAAAGCACTATATTTCTAAAACTATGAAACATTTCAAAGATTCCTTTTAAGGCAAACATGTCCACCGTAAGATGAACCTAAGTAGGCTAGAATGGGGTTGCTAGGTGTAAGTATGTAGGACTAGTAGCATGCCAAATTTTGTGCTATTGCCATAGAGAATGCATTGGGCGTTTAAGTTAAATAACTCATAAACTACAAAACATAAAAATAAAAAAAAGTTCCAGCATGTGTCTCCACAGTAAGCTGAATAATAAAAAGTGTGAATGGAGTTTCTAGGTGAAAGTTACTTTTGACGTGCCTATAGAGCTGCCATTGAGCCCCATGTTAAATGTCTCAAATTTGAAAGCACTATATTTCTAAAACTATGAAACATTTCAAAGATTCCTTTTCAGGCAAACATGTCCACCGTAAGATGAACCTAAGTAGGCTAGAATGGGGTTGCTAGGTGTAAGTATGTAGGACTAGTAGCATGCCAAATTTTGTGCTATTGCCATAGAGAATGCATTGGGCGTTTAAGTTAAATAACTCATGAACTACAAAACCTAAAAATAAAAAAAAGTTCCAGCATGTGTCTCCACAGTAAGCTGAATAATAAAAAGTGTGAATGGAGTTTCTAGGTGAAAGTGACTTTTGACGTGCCTATAGAGCTGCCATTGAGCCCCATGTTAAATGTCTCAAATTTGAAAGCACTATATTTCTAAAACTATGAAACATTTCAAAGATTCCTTTTCAGGCAAACATGTCCACCGTAAGATGAACCTAAGTAGGCTAGAATGGGGTTGCTAGGTGTAAGTATGTAGGACTAGTAGCATGCCAAATTTTGTGCTATTGCCATAGAGAATGCATTGGGCGTTTAAGTTAAATAACTCATAAACTACAAAACCTAAAAATAAAAAAAAGTTCCAGCATGTGTCTCCACAGTAAGCTGAATAATAAAAAGTGTGAATGGAGTTTCTAGGTGAAAGTGACTTTTGACGTGCCTATAGAGCTGCCATTGAGCCCCATGTTAAATGTCTCACATTTGAAAGCACTATATTTCTAAAACTATGAAACATTTCAAAGATTCCTTTTCAGGCAAACATGTCCACCGTAAGATGAACCTAAGTAGGCTAGAATGGGGTTGCTAGGTGTAAGTATGTAGGACTAGTAGCATGCCAAATTTTGTGCTATTGCCATAGAGAATGCATTGGGCGTTTAAGTTAAATAACTCATAAACTACAAAACCTAAAAATAAAAAAAAGTTCCAGCATGTGTCTCCACAGTAAGCTGAATAATAAAAAGTGTGAATGGAGTTTCTAGGTGAAAGTGACTTTTGACGTGCCTATAGAGCTGCCATTGAGCCCCATGTTAAATGTCTCAAATTTGAAAGCACTATATTTCTAAAACTATGAAACATTTCAAAGATTCCTTTTCAGGCAAACATGTCCACCGTAAGATGAACCTAAGTAGGCTAGAATGGGGTTGCTAGGTGTAAGTATGTAGGACTAGTAGCATGCCAAATTTTGTGCTATTGCCATAGATAATGCATTGGGCGTTTAAGTTAAATAACTCATAAACTACAAAACCTAAAAATAAAAAAAGTTCCAGCATGTGTCTCCACAGTAAGCTGAATAATAAAAAGTGTGAATGGAGTTTCTAGGTGAAAGTGACTTTTGACGTGCCTATAGAGCTGCCATTGAGCCCCATGTTAAATGTCTCAAATTTGAAAGCACTATATTTCTAAAACTATGAAACATTTCAAAGATTCCTTTTCAGGCAAACATGTCCACCGTAAGATGAACCTAAGTAGGCTAGAATGGGGTTGCTAGGTGTAAGTATGTAGGACTAGTAGCATGCCAAATGTTGTGCTATTGCCATAGAGAATGAATTGGGCATTTAAGTTAAATAACTCATAAACTACAAAACATAAAAATAAAAAAAAGTTCCAGCATGTGTCTCCACAGTAAGCTGAATAATAAAAAGTGTGAATGGAGTTTCTAGGTGAAAGTGACTTTTGACGTGCCTATAGAGCTGCCATTGAGCCCCATGTTAAATGTCTCAAATTTGAAAGCACTATATTTCTAAAACTATGAAACATTTCAAAGATTCCTTTTCAGGCAAACATGTCCACCGTAAGATGAACCTAAGTAGGCTAGAATGGGGTTGCTAGGTGTAAGTATGTAGGACTAGTAGCATGCCAAATTTTGTGCTATTGCCATAGAGAATGCATTGGGCGTTTAAGTTAAATAACTCATAAACTACAAAACCTAAAAATAAAAAAAAGTTCCAGCATGTGTCTCCACAGTAAGCTGAATAATAAAAAGTGTGAATGGAGTTTCTAGGTGAAAGTGACTTTTGACGTGCCTATAGAGCTGCCATTGAGCCCCATGTTAAATGTCTCAAATTTGAAAGCACTATATTTCTAAAACTATGAAACATTTCAAAGATTCCTTTTCAGGCAAACATGTCCACCGTAAGATGAACCTAAGTAGGCTAGAATGGGGTTGCTAGGTGTAAGTATGTAGGACTAGTAGCATGCCAAATTTTGTGCTATTGCCATAGAGAATGCATTGGGCGTTTAAGTTAAATAACTCATAAACTACAAAACATAAAAATAAAAAAAAGTTCCAGCATGTGTCTCCACAGTAAGCTGAATAATAAAAAGTGTGAATGGAGTTTCTAGGTGAAAGTGACTTTTGACGTGCCTATAGAGCTGCCATTGAGCCCCATGTTAAATGTCTCAAATTTGAAAGCACTATATTTCTAAAACTATGAAACATTTCAAAGATTCCTTTTCAGGCAAACATGTCCACCGTAAGATGAACCTAAGTAGGCTAGAATGGGGTTGCTAGGTGTAAGTATGTAGGACTAGTAGCATGCCAAATTCTGTGCTATTGCCATAGAGAATGCATTGGGCGTTTAAGTTAAATAACTCATGAACTACAAAACCTAAAAATAAAAAAAAGTTCCAGCATGTGTCTCCACAGTAAGCTGAATAATAAAAAGTGTGAATGGAGTTTCTAGGTGAAAGTGACTTTTGACGTGCCTATAGAGCTGCCATTGAGCCCCATGTTAAATGTCTCAAATTTGAAAGCACTATATTTCTAAAACTATGAAACATTTCAAAGATTCCTTTTCAGGCAAACATGTCCACCGTAAGATGAACCTAAGTAGGCTAGAATGGGGTTGCTAGGTGTAAGTATGTAGGACTAGTAGCATGCCAAATTTTGTGCTATTGCCATAGAGAATGCATTGGGCGTTTAAGTTAAATAACTCATAAACTACAAAACATAAAAATAAAAAAAAGTTCCAGCATGTGTCTCCACAGTAAGCTGAATAATAAAAAGTGTGAATGGAGTTTCTAGGTGAAAGTGACTTTTGACGTGCCTATAGAGCTGCCATTGAGCCCCATGTTAAATGTCTCAAATTTGAAAGCACTATATTTCTAAAACTATGAAACATTTCAAAGATTCCTTTTCAGGCAAACATGTCCACCATAAGATGAACCTAAGTAGGCTAGAATGGGGTTGCTAGGTGTAAGTATGTAGGACTAGTAGCATGCCAACTTTTGTGCTATTGCCATAGAGAATGCATTGGGCGTTTAAGTTAAATAACTCATAAACTACAAAACCTAAAAATAAAAAAAAGTTCCAGCATGTGTCTCCACAGTAAGCTGAATAATAAAAAGTGTGAATGGAGTTTCTAGGTGAAAGTGACTTTTGACGTGCCTATAGAGCTGCCATTGAGCCCCATGTTAAATGTCTCAAATTTGAAAGCACTATATTTCTAAAACTATGAAACATTTCAAAGATTCCTTTTCAGGCAAACATGTCCACCGTAAAATGAACCTAAGTAGGCTAGAATGGGGTTGCTAGGTGTAAGTATGTAGGACTAGTAGCATGCCAAATTTTGTGCTATTGCCATAGAGAATGCATTGGGCGTTTAAGTTAAATAACTCATAAACTACAAAACATAAAAATAAAAAAAAGTTCCAGCATGTGTCTCCACAGTAAGCTGAATAATAAAAAGTGTGAATGGAGTTTCTAGGTGAAAGTGACTTTTGACGTGCCTATAGAGCTGCCATTGAGCCCCATGTTGAATGTCTCAAATTTGAAAGCACTATATTTCTAAAACTATGAAACATTTCAAAGATTCCTTTTCAGGCAAACATGTCCACCGTAAGATGAACCTAAGTAGGCTAGAATGGGGTTGCTAGGTGTAAGTATGTAGGACTAGTAGCATGCCAAATTTTGTGCTATTGCCATAGAGAATGCATTGGGCGTTTAAGTTAAATAACTCATAAACTACAAAACCTAAAAATAAAAAAAAGTTCCAGCATGTGTCTCCACAGTAAGCTGAATAATAAAAAGTGTGAATGGAGTTTCTAGGTGAAAGTGACTTTTGACGTGCCTATAGAGCTGCCATTGAGCCCCATGTTAAATGTCTCAAATTTGAAAGCACTATATTTCTAAAACTATGAAACATTTCAAAGATTCCTTTTAAGGCAAACATGTCCACCGTAAGATGAACCTAAGTAGGCTAGAATGGGGTTGCTAGGTGTAAGTATGTAGGACTAGTAGCATGCCAAATTTTGTGCTATTGCCATAGAGAATGCATTGGGCGTTTAAGTTAAATAACTCATAAACTACAAAACCAAAAATAAAAAAAAGTTCCAGCATGTGTCTCCACAGTAAGCTGAATAATAAAAAGTGTGAATGGAGTTTCTAGGTGAAAGTGACTTTTGACGTGCCTATAGAGCTGCCATTGAGCCCCATGTTAAATGTCTCAAATTTGAAAGCACTATATTTCTAAAACTATGAAACATTTCAAAGATTCCTTTTCAGGCAAACATGTCCACCGTAAGATGAACCTAAGTAGGCTAGAATGGGGTTGCTAGGTGTAAGTATGTAGGACTAGTAGCATGCCAAATTTTGTGCTATTGCCATAGAGAATGCATTGGGCGTTTAAGTTAAATAACTCATAAACTACAAAACATAAAAATAAAAAAAAGTTCCAGCATGTGTCTCCACAGTAAGCTGAATAATAAAAAGTGTGAATGGAGTTTCTAGGTGAAAGTGACTTTTGACGTGCCTATAGAGCTGCCATTGAGCCCCATGTTGAATGTCTCAAATTTGAAAGCACTATATTTCTAAAACTATGAAACATTTCAAAGATTCCTTTTCAGGCAAACATGTCCACCGTAAGATGAACCTAAGTAGGCTAGAATGGGGTTGCTAGGTGTAAGTATGTAGGACTAGTAGCATGCCAAATTTTGTGCTATTGCCATAGAGAATGCATTGGGCGTTTGAGTTAAATAACTCATAAACTACAAAACCTAAAAATAAAAAAAAGTTCCAGCATGTGTCTCCACAGTAAGCTGAATAATAAAAAGTGTGAATGGAGTTTCTAGGTGAAAGTGACTTTTGACGTGCCTATAGAGCTGCCATTGAGCCCCATGTTAAATGTCTCACATTTGAAAGCACTATATTTCTAAAACTATGAAACATTTCAAAGATTCCTTTTCAGGCAAACATGTCCACCGTAAGATGAACCTAAGTAGGCTAGAATGGGGTTGCTAGGTGTAAGTATGTAGGACTAGTAGCATGCCAAATTTTGTGCTATTGCCATAGAGAATGCATTGGGCGTTTAAGTTAAATAACTCATAAACTACAAAACCTAAAAATAAAAAAAAGTTCCAGCATGTGTCTCCACAGTAAGCTGAATAATAAAAAGTGTGAATGGAGTTTCTAGGTGAAAGTGACTTTTGACGTGCCTATAGAGCTGCCATTGAGCCCCATGTTAAATGTCTCAAATTTGAAAGCACTATATTTCTAAAACTATGAAACATTTCAAAGATTCCTTTTCAGGCAAACATGTCCACCGTAAGATGAACCTAAGTAGGCTAGAATGGGGTTGCTAGGTGTAAGTATGTAGGACTAGTAGCATGCCAAATTTTGTGCTATTGCCATAGATAATGCATTGGGCGTTTAAGTTAAATAACTCATAAACTACAAAACCTAAAAATAAAAAAAGTTCCAGCATGTGTCTCCACAGTAAGCTGAATAATAAAAAGTGTGAATGGAGTTTCTAGGTGAAAGTGACTTTTGACGTGCCTATAGAGCTGCCATTGAGCCCCATGTTAAATGTCTCAAATTTGAAAGCACTATATTTCTAAAACTATGAAACATTTCAAAGATTCCTTTTCAGGCAAACATGTCCACCGTAAGATGAACCTAAGTAGGCTAGAATGGGGTTGCTAGGTGTAAGTATGTAGGACTAGTAGCATGCCAAATGTTGTGCTATTGCCATAGAGAATGAATTGGGCATTTAAGTTAAATAACTCATAAACTACAAAACATAAAAATAAAAAAAAGTTCCAGCATGTGTCTCCACAGTAAGCTGAATAATAAAAAGTGTGAATGGAGTTTCTAGGTGAAAGTGACTTTTGACGTGCCTATAGAGCTGCCATTGAGCCCCATGTTAAATGTCTCAAATTTGAAAGCACTATATTTCTAAAACTATGAAACATTTCAAAGATTCCTTTTCAGGCAAACATGTCCACCGTAAGATGAACCTAAGTAGGCTAGAATGGGGTTGCTAGGTGTAAGTATGTAGGACTAGTAGCATGCCAAATTTTGTGCTATTGCCATAGAGAATGCATTGGGCGTTTAAGTTAAATAACTCATAAACTACAAAACCTAAAAATAAAAAAAAGTTCCAGCATGTGTCTCCACAGTAAGCTGAATAATAAAAAGTGTGAATGGAGTTTCTAGGTGAAAGTGACTTTTGACGTGCCTATAGAGCTGCCATTGAGCCCCATGTTAAATGTCTCAAATTTGAAAGCACTATATTTCTAAAACTATGAAACATTTCAAAGATTCCTTTTCAGGCAAACATGTCCACCGTAAGATGAACCTAAGTAGGCTAGAATGGGGTTGCTAGGTGTAAGTATGTAGGACTAGTAGCATGCCAAATTCTGTGCTATTGCCATAGAGAATGCATTGGGCGTTTAAGTTAAATAACTCATGAACTACAAAACCTAAAAATAAAAAAAAGTTCCAGCATGTGTCTCCACAGTAAGCTGAATAATAAAAAGTGTGAATGGAGTTTCTAGGTGAAAGTGACTTTTGACGTGCCTATAGAGCTGCCATTGAGCCCCATGTTAAATGTCTCAAATTTGAAAGCACTATATTTCTAAAACTATGAAACATTTCAAAGATTCCTTTTCAGGCAAACATGTCCACCGTAAGATGAACCTAAGTAGGCTAGAATGGGGTTGCTAGGTGTAAGTATGTAGGACTAGTAGCATGCCAAATTTTGTGCTATTGCCATAGAGAATGCATTGGGCGTTTAAGTTAAATAACTCATAAACTACAAAACATAAAAATAAAAAAAAGTTCCAGCATGTGTCTCCACAGTAAGCTGAATAATAAAAAGTGTGAATGGAGTTTCTAGGTGAAAGTGACTTTTGACGTGCCTATAGAGCTGCCATTGAGCCCCATGTTAAATGTCTCAAATTTGAAAGCACTATATTTCTAAAACTATGAAACATTTCAAAGATTCCTTTTCAGGCAAACATGTCCACCATAAGATGAACCTAAGTAGGCTAGAATGGGGTTGCTAGGTGTAAGTATGTAGGACTAGTAGCATGCCAACTTTTGTGCTATTGCCATAGAGAATGCATTGGGCGTTTAAGTTAAATAACTCATAAACTACAAAACCTAAAAATAAAAAAAAGTTCCAGCATGTGTCTCCACAGTAAGCTGAATAATAAAAAGTGTGAATGGAGTTTCTAGGTGAAAGTGACTTTTGACGTGCCTATAGAGCTGCCATTGAGCCCCATGTTAAATGTCTCAAATTTGAAAGCACTATATTTCTAAAACTATGAAACATTTCAAAGATTCCTTTTCAGGCAAACATGTCCACCGTAAAATGAACCTAAGTAGGCTAGAATGGGGTTGCTAGGTGTAAGTATGTAGGACTAGTAGCATGCCAAATTTTGTGCTATTGCCATAGAGAATGCATTGGGCGTTTAAGTTAAATAACTCATAAACTACAAAACATAAAAATAAAAAAAAGTTCCAGCATGTGTCTCCACAGTAAGCTGAATAATAAAAAGTGTGAATGGAGTTTCTAGGTGAAAGTGACTTTTGACGTGCCTATAGAGCTGCCATTGAGCCCCATGTTGAATGTCTCAAATTTGAAAGCACTATATTTCTAAAACTATGAAACATTTCAAAGATTCCTTTTCAGGCAAACATGTCCACCGTAAGATGAACCTAAGTAGGCTAGAATGGGGTTGCTAGGTGTAAGTATGTAGGACTAGTAGCATGCCAAATTTTGTGCTATTGCCATAGAGAATGCATTGGGCGTTTAAGTTAAATAACTCATAAACTACAAAACCTAAAAATAAAAAAAAGTTCCAGCATGTGTCTCCACAGTAAGCTGAATAATAAAAAGTGTGAATGGAGTTTCTAGGTGAAAGTGACTTTTGACGTGCCTATAGAGCTGCCATTGAGCCCCATGTTAAATGTCTCAAATTTGAAAGCACTATATTTCTAAAACTATGAAACATTTCAAAGATTCCTTTTAAGGCAAACATGTCCACCGTAAGATGAACCTAAGTAGGCTAGAATGGGGTTGCTAGGTGTAAGTATGTAGGACTAGTAGCATGCCAAATTTTGTGCTATTGCCATAGAGAATGCATTGGGCGTTTAAGTTAAATAACTCATAAACTACAAAACCAAAAATAAAAAAAAGTTCCAGCATGTGTCTCCACAGTAAGCTGAATAATAAAAAGTGTGAATGGAGTTTCTAGGTGAAAGTGACTTTTGACGTGCCTATAGAGCTGCCATTGAGCCCCATGTTAAATGTCTCAAATTTGAAAGCACTATATTTCTAAAACTATGAAACATTTCAAAGATTCCTTTTCAGGCAAACATGTCCACCGTAAGATGAACCTAAGTAGGCTAGAATGGGGTTGCTAGGTGTAAGTATGTAGGACTAGTAGCATGCCAAATTTTGTGCTATTGCCATAGAGAATGCATTGGGCGTTTAAGTTAAATAACTCATAAACTACAAAACATAAAAATAAAAAAAAGTTCCAGCATGTGTCTCCACAGTAAGCTGAATAATAAAAAGTGTGAATGGAGTTTCTAGGTGAAAGTGACTTTTGACGTGCCTATAGAGCTGCCATTGAGCCCCATGTTGAATGTCTCAAATTTGAAAGCACTATATTTCTAAAACTATGAAACATTTCAAAGATTCCTTTTCAGGCAAACATGTCCACCGTAAGATGAACCTAAGTAGGCTAGAATGGGGTTGCTAGGTGTAAGTATGTAGGACTAGTAGCATGCCAAATTTTGTGCTATTGCCATAGAGAATGCATTGGGCGTTTAAGTTAAATAACTCATAAACTACAAAACCTAAAAATAAAAAAAAGTTCCAGCATGTGTCTCCACAGTAAGCTGAATAATAAAAAGTGTGAATGGAGTTTCTAGGTGAAAGTGACTTTTGACGTGCCTATAGAGCTGCCATTGAGCCCCATGTTAAATGTCTCAAATTTGAAAGCACTATATTTCTAAAACTATGAAACATTTCAAAGATTCCTTTTAAGGCAAACATGTCCACCGTAAGATGAACCTAAGTAGGCTAGAATGGGGTTGCTAGGTGTAAGTATGTAGGACTAGTAGCATGCCAAATTTTGTGCTATTGCCATAGAGAATGCATTGGGCGTTTAAGTTAAATAACTCATAAACTACAAAACCAAAAATAAAAAAAAGTTCCAGCATGTGTCTCCACAGTAAGCTGAATAATAAAAAGTGTGAATGGAGTTTCTAGGTGAAAGTGACTTTTGACGTGCCTATAGAGCTGCCATTGAGCCCCATGTTAAATGTCTCAAATTTGAAAGCACTATATTTCTAAAACTATGAAACATTTCAAAGATTCCTTTTCAGGCAAACATGTCCACCGTAAGATGAACCTAAGTAGGCTAGAATGGGGTTGCTAGGTGTAAGTATGTAGGACTAGTAGCATGCCAAATTTTGTGCTATTGCCATAGAGAATGCATTGGGCGTTTAAGTTAAATAACTCATAAACTACAAAACATAAAAATAAAAAAAAGTTCCAGCATGTGTCTCCACAGTAAGCTGAATAATAAAAAGTGTGAATGGAGTTTCTAGGTGAAAGTGACTTTTGACGTGCCTATAGAGCTGCCATTGAGCCCCATGTTAAATGTCTCAAATTTGAAAGCACTATATTTCTAAAACTATGAAACATTTCAAAGATTCCTTTTCAGGCAAACATGTCCACCGTAAGATGAACCTAAGTAGGCTAGAATGGGGTTGCTAGGTGTAAGTATGTAGGACTAGTAGCATGCCAAATTTTGTGCTATTGCCATAGAGAATGCATTGGGCGTTTAAGTTAAATAACTCATAAACTACAAAACATAAAAATAAAAAAAAGTTCCAGCATGTGTCTCCACAGTAAGCTGAATAATAAAAAGTGTGAATGGAGTTTCTAGGTGAAAGTGACTTTTGACGTGCCTATAGAGCTGCCATTGAGCCCCATGTTAAATGTCTCAAATTTGAAAGCACTATATTTCAAAAACTATGAAACATTTCAAAGATTCCTTTTCAGGCAAACATGTCCACCGTAAGATGAACCTAAGTAGGCTAGAATGGGGTTGCTAGGTGTAAGTATGTAGGACTAGTAGCATGCCAAATTTTGTGCTATTGCCATAGAGAATGCATTGGGCGTTTAAGTTAAATAAATCATAAACTACAAAACATAAAAATAAAAGAAAATTCCAGCATGTGTCTCCACAGTAAGCTGAATAATAAAAAGTGTGAATGGAGTTTCTAGGTGAAAGTGACTTTTGACGTGCCTATAGAGCTGCCATTGAGCCCCATGTTAAATGTCTCAAATTTGAAAGCACTATATTTCTAAAACTATGAAACATTTCAAAGATTCCTTTTCAGGCAAACATGTCCACCGTAAGATGAACCTAAGTAGGCTAGAATGGGGTTGCTAGGTGTAAGTATGTAGGACTAGTAGCATGCCAACTTTTGTGCTATTGCCATAGAGAATGCATTGGGCGTTTAAGTTAAATAACTCATAAACTACAAAACATAAAAATAAAAAAAAGTTCCAGCATGTGTCTCCACAGTAAGCTGAATAATAAAAAGTGTGAATGGAGTTTCTAGGTGAAAGTGACTTTTGACGTGCCTATAGAGCTGCCATTGAGCCCCATGTTAAATGTCTCAAATTTGAAAGCACTATATTTTTAAAACTATGAAACATTTCAAAGATTCCTTTTCAGGCAAACATGTCCACCGTAAGATGAACCTAAGTAGGCTAGAATGGGGTTGCTAGGTGTAAGTATGTAGGACTAGTAGCATGCCAAATTTTGTGCTATTGCCATAGAGAATGCATTGGGCGTTTAAGTTAAATAACTCATAAACTACAAAACATAAAAATAAAAAAAAGTTCCAGCATGTGTCTCCACAGTAAGCTGAATAATAAAAAGTGTGAATGGAGTTTCTAGGTGAAAGTGACTTTTGACGTGCCTATAGAGCTGCCATTGAGCCCCATGTTAAATGTCTCAAATTTGAAAGCACTATATTTCTAAAACTATGAAACATTTCAAAGATTCCTTTTCAGGCAAACATGTCCACCGTAAGATGAACCTAAGTAGGCTAGAATGGGGTTGCTAGGTGTAAGTATGTAGGACTAGTAGCATGCCAAATTTTGTGCTATTGCCATAGAGAATGCATTGGGCGTTTAAGTTAAATAACTCATAAACTACAAAACCTAAAAATAAAAAAAAGTTCCAGCATGTGTCTCCACAGTAAGCTGAATAATAAAAAGTGTGAATGTAGTTTCTAGGTGAAAGTGACTTTTGACGTGCCTATAGAGCTGCCATTGAGCCCCATGTTAAATGTCTCAAATTTGAAAGCACTATATTTCTAAAACTATGAAACATTTCAAAGATTCCTTTTCAGGCAAACATGTCCACCGTAAGATGAACCTAAGTAGGCTAGAATGGGGTTGCTAGGTGTAAGTATGTATAGGACTAGTAGCATGCCAAATTTTGTGCTATTGCCATAGAGAATGCATTGGGCGTTTAAGTTAAATAACTCATAAACTACAAAACCTAAAAATAAAAAAAAAGTTCCAGCATGTGTCTCCACAGTAAGCTGAATAATAAAAAGTGTGAATGGAGTTTCTAGGTGAAAGTGACTTTTGACGTGCCTATAGAGCTGCCATTGAGCCCCATGTTAAATGTCTCAAATTTGAAAGCACTATATTTCTAAAACTATGAAACATTTCAAAGATTCCTTTTCAGGAAAACATGTCCACCGTAAGATGAACCTAAGTAGGCTAGAATGGGGTTGCTAGGTATAAGTATGTAGGACTAGTAGCATGCCAAAGTTTGTGCTATTGCCATAGAGAATGCATTGTGTTGCGGAGGATGAGAGGAATGCTCTCATCCTCCGCAACACCCATTCTCATACACCGCTATACACCGCGAGGATATGGGCTATAGCCCATATCGTACGGCATACTATACTGTAGCACGCCGTTTTTCATCATTTTTGAGGATTTGAAAAAAATGAAAAAATGAAAAAAACGATGGGTTATAGGCCATTGTTTTTTTTGTTTGAAAAAATAATAATTATCCTCCTTTTTCATCATTTTGGACCATGGGCTATAGCCCATATCGTACGCCATAATATAGCACGCCGTTTTTCATCATTTTTGAGCATTTGAAAAAAATGAAAAAATGAAAAAAACGATGGGTTATAGCCCATCGTTTTTTGATTTTCTTTCTTATCCTCGTTTTTCATCATTTTTGAACATGGGCTATAGCCCATACCGTACGGCATACTATAGCACGCCGTTTTTCATCATTTTTGAGGATTTGAAAAAAATGAAGAAAAAAAAATCATGGGTTATAGCCCATCGTTTTTTGAATTTTATATAAAAAAAAAAAACTAGTTTTTCATCATTTTTGAACATGTGCTATAGCCCATACCGTACTGCATACTATAGCATGCCATTTTTCATCATTTTTGAGGATTTGAAAAAAATGTTATAGCCCATCGTTTTTTGAATTTTATTTCCTTTTTTTTTTTTTTGTGAATTTGAAAGCACTGTATTTCTAAAACTATGAAACATTTCAAAGATTCCTTTTCAGGCAAACATGTCCACCGTAAGATGAACCTAAGTAGGCTAGAATGGGGTTGCTAGGTATAAGTATGTAGGACTAGTAGCATGCCGAAGTTTGTGCTATTGCCATAGAGAATGCATTGGGCATTTAAGTTAAATAACTCAGAAACTATAAAACATTTCAACGTAAAAAGTTCCAGCATGTGTCTGAATAATTTAAGTCCATGGTCACAGACCGCATACTGGTCAAGGTAATTTATACTGGTCAACGTTATTTATACTGGTGAAGGTCATTTATATTGGTCAAGGTAATTTATACTTGTCAAGGTAATTTATACTGGTCAAGGTCATTTACTAGTCTTATGAAGGTCATTTATACTGCTCAAGGTCATTGATATTGGATTGGTAACGGTCATTGAGCGGCGCGCTATAGTGCACGATTCTTCATCATTGTTGAGGATTTGAAAAAAGGTGAATATCAAGGAAATGCAAAAGGCTAAAGTCCATGGTGTCGGAGGGCATACTATAGTATGTCGTTTTTCGCGATTTCTGAGGATTTGAAAAAGGGGAAAATCGGGGAAAAGCAAAAGGCTATAGTCCATGGTGTCGGAGGGCATACTATAGTATTGTATTGGTCTCGGAGTGAACATAAATCTATGAAAAGGCAACACAATGAGCAGAAAATTAAAATAAACGAAAATACAACAAATTGAGCAGAGCACTGCAGGGACTTGAACCCCGTTCTGGTAAACCAGGAGTACCACACCAGTGCCTTAGTTTGTTTTGTTGTAATTTACAGGTCAATTATTTTACACTTTTTCCTCAAATCCTGCAAAATCATGAAAAACGGCATGCGGTCTGAAAACATGGGCTATCTATAGTATGTCGTTTTTTCATGATTTCATCTATTTTCAAAACCTCCAAAATCATTAGCCTGTGAGCTTGTAGATCTGATTTGTTTTGCTAACCCTTAGGGTTGATGTCGTTAATGTAATAAATAAATACATAAATGAAAATGGATGGATGGATAGATGTATTTATTTATTACATTAACGATATGAACGAATGAATGAATACTAAATGAAAAAAGATTTGGAACTCCTCTGTAGTAACGCTGAGGAAACCCCACACTAGGGGTCAGAGAACCATGTGATCAGAACCATCACTGGCTCCTGGTTAAATACAGAACCATGTGATCAGAACCATCACTGGCTCCTGGTTAAATACAGTTCAAAATCCTCCTCCTCACCTACAAAGCTCTCAACGGCCAGGCACCACAATATCTCAAAGAACGCATCGATCCCTACAATCCTGAACAGAACACGAGTGCGTTCACAGAATGCAACAATGCTTACTGTCCCAGAAATATATTCTGTTCGGTCCGTGGGGCTGACACGCTCTGCACATTTAGGACCATTAAAAACCTCTCTACGTGAGGGGGGCACGGTGGCACAGTTGGTAGTGCTGTCGCCTCACAGCTAGAAGGTCCTGGGTTCGATTCCCGCTCGGGGCGCTGTGGGTGCTGGCGGCGTGTTTCCTCCTCCGCGTCACCAGTGCCCATACCCGAAGGCGGGGTTGGCGAAAGGGCCTTTCTGTGAGGAGTTTGCATGTTCTCCCCGTGTCCCCTAGGGTAGATACCCTCACAAAAACATGCAGTAATCCTGGTCTCTAAACTGCCTCGCCCTGGCCAGCCGGGGCGCCTGATGGAGGGGAAAGGAACTGGTTGGAATAACGTGTTCCTTCCACGCGCTACGTCCAACCAGGGAAACTCCCCCCTGTCAGGTGTAAAGGAGCAACTTGGACACTCAAGCATGAAGGAAGCATGAGTTAAGTCCGTTGCTCTCCCCAGGTTGGCGGAGGGTGTATAGAGCCCAGGATCACATTAGATGATTGACACAGGGGTGAAAAATGGGTTACAAAATCGTGGGATAAAAAATATATATAAAAAAAAAAAAACCTCTCTACGACAAAGCCTATAGCTAGTCATCAGTACTCGGTCACCCGACAAAGAAAAAAGTGAGTAAGGGGACCCCTCCACCCAACCCCTCACCTTTGTTGTGTTTGTCTCCCAGTAGTGCTTGTAATTAACACTGTAGAGGCCCCAGTAAGGCTGTAATTAACCCATATACTGCCACCTGCTGGACACACAGCCAACCTCAGACTGCCAAGGCCATTTCAATGCTGCACATGCTGGACCCACATCCTGTTTTTGCCGTTTATCTTTAATGCTACATAAATAGTGTTTGCTAGCAAGCTAAAATGAAGACATCCTTGCTCTAGAAAGCGCCAATAAATCAGCAAAGACGTAATATTAATTATTTCTAGTAACGAGTAATAGCTAATATTTAATGTGACTCTGTTTGATACAGAGACAGTCATGGCGGCAATACTAACTGGTCAGTAGAGAAAAACTTAAAAAAACTTAAATAAAAAAATAATAGCACAGGCAGAATCTTCACATGCTAGAGCATGACTGAAATAAATGTCAGAGCTGAAATCGACATGTAATATCGACATATAAATGCTTACACATGTAGCTAGGTGTAATGTTAGAGTCCACAGAAGTGAACCATCAAGCCTGTTTTCTAAACTCGTTTTCTGCAAGACATTACTCTATAAGCCATATCTCCAAAACTGGCTGGTCAAACTGAACAACCAATATGTCAATTTGAAGCTAATTCAACGACTTAGCCTTAGAAACGGTCACATTGTGTTACCGTTTTTTAGTAACTTTTCCAACACGGACTGTGATAGATGGCATCCAAGGTCTGTCTGGGGCATGCATGCAAAATATCTCCATGATCAAAATGTGTGTAGCTTGAATTACCCTCTTTCTGTTCTCATACCGTGATCTATGATCTATAGATCTATGATCTATGTCAGTAGAGGAAGCGGCTTTTCAGATGGATTTTCTTAGCTAGATTTGCTATATGGGAAAAATAATCAATCAATCAAATCAGTTAGACAGGTGAGGAACAAGTAGGTTGACGTGTGCTTCCATGAAGTAGGCTACTGAAGAAAAAACAAACAGTCAATCAAGTCAATTTATTCATTATTGCTGAATCAGTTTTCTCATGGCACTTCAAGACCATACCTACGTCATTCACCCAACAGTTCCAAGGACAAACTGTCCTTTTCACAATGCATTATGGGACAACTTCAAGGTATATAGGCCTAAAGGGTAGTGTGATATTCTTTGGTTAAAACAAAACATATTTTTTGTTAAAAGGTTAAACCATATTGTGACAGTAATCATTGCTATAGGGCAGTGGTTTTCAACCCTTTTCCATTATTTATTTGCCATTTGAGCCACCATTTTATGAGATTTAGCCTCAATATTTTGTTATCATAAGATTTTGTCCACCATTCCATGCTGTGTTGATGTGGTACCATAGGAGATAACAGGCAAATAACACTTCTTCTACATTCTCTAATTGTGTAGACCTCTTGTAAATTAAGTAATGCAGATGTTTAACAATATTTTAACTCTTGAGCGTGTATCCAAATGAACCCATACGGGTCCATGTGGTTTCATTTTACACTCTCAAGAGTTAAAGATCTATAGCCTAAGGGTCCATATGGTTACCAACTCTCCATCATTTAGCTGGGGACCACCTGGAACCCCCTCAAGGACCACCAGTGGTCCCCGGACCCCTGGTTGAGAACCACTGCTCTACAGCTCTTTAATAAACAGAAAATACATTTTCAGGTAAGTGACACATTTTCAGCCAATCAGGTCAGGATAGAGAGAGAGGAAATGAGATATCTGGCTGGAAAGACCTTGGCAACTAGAAAATTAGCGAAATATCAGCCAAATCTTGAATTATCACCATAGTCATAGTCATCCTCCACAGGAACACTCGGGCCCTCATTTATCAATCGGGTGTAAAATCTGCCACAGATTCGAGTGCAGGTTTCGTAGTACACCCACGTCGCCACGGCATTTATAAAGTGATCGCAAACAGCTGATCCTTCCTTAATTTTGTTCTCACGTTAATAAATGTCATGGCTGAATTTGATCTGGCATGCCCTAAGAAATCAAGCCTCGCCCTCGTTTTTGCGACATGAACAACGTCAATACGTTTCCTGAAACCATGGTTACATGAAAAAATAGGTTTCTCCCGTGCCTTGCTGCCCGCCTCACCCCCCTCTCTCATACACACGCACAGCACGCACACGCAACTTGCAAGCCCAACTAACTGGTGTGTTGTTAAACAAATAAAGAACGAACACCTGCATGAATTAAATAAAGTTGTAGGCCTACCCTGTCTGTTTCACTCTCACCTCGCTTGCCTTGCTGTCATGCACGCACGCACCTACATGACACATTAAAATAAAGCTGTCTGTTTCTCCTCTCGCTTCGCTTCCCTTGCTGCCCGCCTCACCCCCCGCAAGCACGCACGCACATATCGCTATTTAGTATTTGCAACTTTCACTGTGTGTTGTTAGTTGTATATTAAATTATTAGAACGAAAACCTGAACCTGTGAACCATAATTAAATAACAAATAGGCACACACACGCTGCTGTTTTGCAGGTGCTCCTCCTGTCCTGTCTGTCAGTCTGTCTGTCTCTCTCTATCACAGTGGTCCGTCCGTGACCAACTGACCATGCACGTTCCGACGTTCGACAGTCTATTTAGATTGCCAGTCGTTAGTCACTGCAGTGGCCGGGCTGTCAACTGTCATTATATGAATGTGCAGCCAAAACAGTATATAGCCTCATATGTGGCTGGTGGTGGGCAGCGTGGGCTGGCTGGGTAATATACCTATATCTCCGATGCAGTTCCCACTTGCGCTGGGAGCCTGGCACGGTACATTTGGCATTCGAGCGACGCGTCGGGTTTATTATATTGCACATACCGTAAGAAAGACATCGGCCTTCATGCTGTAGATTAGGCTATAGTAGGCTATACCTGCACGTTGGGACTCTCCGCAGCTGAGCTGCAGCACTGTCTGCTGCACTATACTCTCCAACGTCCCGTCATGGAAATATTTCAGCACCGACAGCCCAAATCCTCGCATGTATGCGCTCATGCAAAACACTGTTTAAATGGCTTAAGCATCTCTTGCAACATTGTTTTTAATTGCGCAATTTTATCTCCTACTAATTTCATATGACACATGTATTCCTTAACATTTTTTTTTTTTTTTTTTTTTACATGTAGCCCATATACATTATACATACATTTTATATAAACATTTTAGGAGTGAATACATATATGTTTAGATGCCTGTGACAGCCTCTCAGCAGTTCAGACAAGGCTGCTCCGCTTGTGTAAGACAGAAAAAAGCGTACGCCAGCTCATGACCAGACGTGACTATTTGTCCTACTCAAGTTCAATTTCAAGCTTTGCCGGAAATGTTAAATGCCGAAAATGTCGGTAATTTCGGCGTGCGCCCATATTTTGGCGTACGCACGGTTGACAAATGAGGGCCTCTGTGTCCTGCATGGTGATCCATGGTGAACGATGCAGCCAGAGGACGTTGGCCTAGACGCCGGGTACGGCAGCACCGCATGTGGCGCTCCCCCAGCTCACCAAGCCTGCCATGTAGTAAACCCTACCGTCCTTACACATCAGGGGTCCGCCCGAATCCCCCTAAGAGATAGGATGTAAGAACAGAACCATTATGAATGTAAGAACAGAACCAGTATGAATGTAAGAACAGAACCAGTATGAATGTAAGAACAGAACCAGTATGAATGTAAGAACAGAACCAGTATGAATGTAAGAACAGAACCATTATGAATGTAAGAACAGAACCAGTATGAATGTAAGAACAGAACCAGTATGAATGTAAGAACAGAACCAGTATGAATGTAAGAACAGAACCAGTATGAATGTAAGAACAGAACCATTATGAATGTAAGAACAGAACCAGTATGAATGTAAGAACAGAACCAGTATGAATGTAAGAACAGAACCAGTATGAATGTAAGAACAGAACCAGTATGAATGTAAGAACAGAACCAGTATGAATGTAAGAACAGAACCATTATGAATGTAAGAACAGAACCAGTATGAATGTAAGAACAGAACCATTATGAATGTAAGAACAGAACCAGTATGAATGTAAGAACAGAACCAGTATGAATGTAAGAACAGAACCAGTATGAATGTAAGAACAGAACCAGTATGAATGTAAGAACAGAACCATTATGAATGTAAGAACAGAACCAGTATGAATGTAAGAACAGAACCATTATGAATGTAAGAACAGAACCAGTATGAATGTAAGAACAGAACCATTATGAATGTAAGAACAGAACCATTATGAATGTAAGAACAGAACCAGTATGAATGTAAGAACAGAACCAGTATGAATGTAAGAACAGAACCAGTATGAATGTAAGAACAGAACCAGTATGAATGTAAGAACAGAACCAGTATGAATGTAAGAACAGAACCGGTATGAATGTAAGAACAGAACCATTATGAATGTAAGAACAGAACCAGTATGAATGTAAGAACAGAACCAGTATGAATGTAAGAACAGAACCAGTATGAATGTAAGAACAGAACCGGTATCAATGTAAGAACAGAACCAGTATGAATGTAAGAACAGAACCAGTATGAATGTAAGAACAGAACCAGTATGAATGTAAGAACAGAACCAGTATGAATGTAAGAACAGAACCAGTATGAATGTAAGAACAGAACCGGTATCAATGTAAGAACAGAACCAGTATGAATGTAAGAACAGAACCAGTATGAATGTAAGAACAGAACCAGTATGAATGTAAGAACAGAACCAGTATGAATGTAAGAACAGAACCGGTATGAATGTAAGAACAGAACCGGTATGAATGTAAGAACAGAACCAGTATGAATGTAAGAACAGAACCAGTATGAATGTAAGAACAGAACCAGTATGAATGTAAGAACAGAACCGGTATCAATGTAAGAACAGAACCAGTATGAATGTAAGAACAGAACCAGTATGAATGTAAGAACAGAACCAGTATGAATGTAAGAACAGAACCGGTATGAATGTATAAACAGAACCGGTATCAATGTAAGAACAGAACCAGTATGAATGTAAGAACAGAACCAGTATGAATGTAAGAACAGAACCAGTATCAATGTAAGAACAACTAAAGACATATCTTATTTCTTCCTTTCTGTAGATTACATGTTTTACTTTGATGCGTTATATTTTCTTTTGTGTGTTTGTTGTTTCCGTTTTTTGTCTGTGTTTTTATTTCTTTACTGCATAGCTGCCCCCCTTTGCCAACTTGTAGACTTATGTACTGTTCTTTATGAACTTTTAATCTTTTAAACCAATGACCTCTTCCTACAGGAAAGGATTCCAAATAAGCCAGCTGGCTTCTTCCCTTCCTTGCATTGCATTTTTGTTCTCTGATATGTTATTGTCTATTTTTTGTACTACATGCTAAATAAATAAACCTAAAACCTACAACCTAAATGTAAAGCCCAAACCACACCAATGGGTTTTGAGACGCAACAAAACGCGGTGTGATATGTCCCGTTGACCCAAGTCGACCCGAGTGATTCAATTGGTTGCATGGCGACCTATTGGTGTGGTTTGGGCTTTACATTCATACTGGAACCGCAGAATTATCGATTCATTGATTAATGTGTTCAAGTGTTCAAGTTGCTCCTTTACACCTGACAGGGGGGAGTTTCTCTGGTTGGACGTAGCACGTGGAAGGAACACGTGATTCCAACCAGTTCCTTTCCCCTCCATCAGGCGCCCTGGCTGGCCAGGGGGAGGCAGTTTAGAGACCAGGATTACTGCACGTCTTTTGTGAGGGTACCTACCCTAGGGGACAGGAGGAGAACATGCAAACTCCACACAGAATCGAACCCAGGACCTTCTAGCTGTGAGGCGACAGCATTACCAACTGTGCCACCTGTGCCCACTGCATTTTTGTATTGATGGAGTTTCTGAAGTAGTGTGTTCATCAAAGTCACTTCTTTAGGTGTGTATTTGGTCCACGAATCGCAAGTTTGACACCCCTGGTCTACACGCAACAAGATAAAGATATGCCTCGTCCTCCAAAGAAAATTATTTCAAAGCCTATCCTTTCCCACGATCCTTCTATTATAGCCTACTACACCTTTAAATTCATCCTTTCATTCTATTACAGCCTACTACACCTTTAAATTCAAGGCATTGTTTAATATTTACAAAATGTTTCCTACTACTATTTATACACCAGTAAACTATAATACTATAATATGAATCACACTTAACACATTAAGTTCATTAAGAAGACATTTTCTAATGAGTTGATTCTCATTGTCAGCTGTCGACATGCGCGTGTGCGTCGCTTTAGGTGGACACGACTACAACACTAGATCGACATGCGCGTGTGCGTCACTTTAGGTGGACACGACTACAACACTAGATCAACATGCGCGTGTGCGTCGCTTTAGGTGGACACGACTACAACACTAGGTCGACATGCGCGTGTGCGTCGCTTTAGGTGGACACGACTACAACACTAGGTCGACATGCGCGTGTGCGTCGCTTTAGGTGGACACGACTACAACACTAGGTCGACATGCGCGTGTGCGTCGCTTTAGGTGGACACGACTACAACACTAGGTCGACATGCGCGTGTGCGTCGCTTTAGGTGGACACGACTACAACACTAGGTCGACATGCGCGTGTGCGTCGCTTTAGGTGGACACGACTACAACACTAGGTCGACATGCGCGTGTGCGTCGCTTTAGGTGGACACGACTACAACACTAGGTCGACATGCGCGTGTGCGTCGCTTTAGGTGGACACGACTACAACACTCGGTCGCATTCACACCTCTACTTCACCTCTACTTCGGTACACTCGATGCGATTGGGGGGTGGAGTTTGAATCATTCTTGCATAATACAATTTGCTGCGTTTGCGTTCACGCTGCGCTGTATAGCAAGGAACCGCAGCAAGGGACTTTATCAATGTGTTCAATTCATAAACTACACAGTGAAATATATGGTGTTAAAATTATACTTTGAGTAATAGTTAGAACGCAAAGGGTAACGTACCCGATGCAGTGTGTCGTTGGGAGACGTGGACTGGACGTGTGTGTGTGTGTGTGTGTGTGTGTTCTTTTGTGCACATTGCGGAGACACAGCGGAGACGCGAGCGCCACATTTTTATAATAGCCTATGTGGTGTATATGAATCATAATGCATATTCATAACTACTTGGTTAGTCATAATTGTTAACTTGCAAGCCATTTCTCCCTTCATCACCCACCACAGTGTCTTAACTATTTGTATATCAATTGTTCCACAGGCAGGAAGCCTTGTAGGCTTCACCCTTTGACTTCTCAAGATAATTCTTGGGGGGTGATCTTTTATCTGATATTATCTTTAGGGTCTCAAATAGACCATCTGGGGTTTTGACCTTCCTGTTTTAGCTGATAAGTGACAGAGCCATTCTTTAGGGTTACAGGAGGCTAGTTTGTCTCTTTGCATTTTATAACACACACACACACACACACACACACACACACACACACACACACACACACACACACACACACACACACACACACACACACACACACACACACACACACACACACACACACACACACACACACACACACACACACTTTGCACCGCTCAGCTCACATGTTGGTGTGTTTTTTTCCACCCTAAAACATGTTTTATTATTATTAATAATAATAATATTATTATTAAAATTAATTAGTCAGTAAGAACATAGTCAGTATTGAGTCAGTAATATGGAATATAGAGAATAAGGGAGTAATTAAAGGCGCAGTGAAACGGAAATGGTGAACAACATGAAAATGGTGTTTCAACATGAAACACCGGTCTGAAGTTTCTGAACCAATCAGAGCGTCGCATCCCTTCAGGCGATGGGACGGTAGCTAGGGACGGTAGCTATGCTAGGCGCAACAGCGTGGTGTTGTTTGTTTATAAATCATATGGTCGGCCAGCACAACCAGTTTACTGTTATGTGGCTTATTTCTTTCATATAATGTTTTCAGATACATATTCTAGCGTGATGATTAAGTTGAAAGCGAGTAATACACTGTCTGGATGTTATCTGGAATGGAAATAAAAACAGAGTATTCTGTAATCAGTAGCAGCTGTGATGGACGGACGCGCAAATATGGGAAATTAAACGGGTGAGCTTCATTGTTATTGGCTTTTATCGATGTGTATCTCTACACGTCATCACGCAGCACGTTTTCGTTTTAATAAATAAATAATGCAATCGTTTTTATGGACCTTTGATATAAAAACACACAGAAATAAGAATTTTCACATTTTTTTGGCATCCATTGTTAGGTATGCCCATATGATGACCACGGGATATGGTCTAAAAGTGTGAAAAACGTCTTTTTCATTTCACTGCACCTTTAAAAAGTAATGAATCAAATCATTGTGATGAACATTCAGTGGTCAACGTTACCTGGAACACATCTGGGGATCTCACAGGACTCAGAGCGTTCCTGTGGGTCAGTGGTGTAACACCATGGCTTCATCTTACCGACTGGATTACGGCAGTAGTTGTTGTTCTCCAGACCGCTGATAAACACATGGAGGTAGACAGTAGGTAGGAAGCACACACACACACACACACACACACACACACACACACACACACACACACACAGTAGATGTTTACTGGGTGTTCTTACGCGTGTGGATAGTTCTCGGGCGTGCGGTCGTGCCTGTGAGGTGTCTGGACCGACCAGCTCTGGCATCTTCTCCCAGAGGTCGTCGTGGCAACCGTCCCTCGGTAGTTCTGACCGCAGAGGGTGAAGCAGGACAGCTCTGGAACGATGGGCTCTGATGGAGAGGACAGGAAGTAGATGGATGGAGAGAGCAGAGGAGAGGATTTAGTTAAAAACTGCGTGCGTGCGTGCGTGGCGTGCGTGCGTTGTGATGAACATTCAGTGGTCAAGGTTTACCTGGCTGTGGAACACCAACACATTGTGGGATCTCACAGGACTCTCGGCTTTCCTGTGGGTCAGTGGTGTAACAATATGGCTTCCTGAGCTTACCGCCTGGATTACGGCAGTAGTTGTTGTTCTCCAGACCGCTGATAAACACATGGAGGTAGACAGTAGGTAGGAAGTACACACACAAACACACACACACACACACACACACACACTTCATTAAATTGGCCTTTTTGCATCAGACATGCACGCATGCACGCACGCGCGCACACACACACACACACACACACACACACATCACACACTCAACTTTGTGCGTGCGTGCGTGTTCCCAACATTGGTTGGAACCATGCCGTAGACCAGTATATGTTTATTATTAATGTTATTATTACTATTATTACTATTACTATTACTATTATAATCATAATCACTGCTGTAGACCAGTATATGTTTATTACTTGCGCAAGCAGAGCGCGCAAGTAATATTTTCGCCCGGTCTCCTTCGTCGTGACAGCTGTTCCGCCATTCGAGGCTTACGCAGAAAAACATCAAATCTGTGCCTGTGTTGCTGGACCAAATGACCACAAATGACCATATTTCTTACGTCATCATTTAGAGCTAGTCATACGTATACTATATACATAATCAGTAAAAAATAAAATAGCTAATTGTGCCTGATCTGCTGGGACCAGAGTACGTGGTGTGTATATGTATGACTAGCTCTTAATGATGACGTAAGAAATATGGTCATTTGTGGTCATTTGGTCCAGCAACACAGGCACAGATTTGATGTTTTTCTGCGTAAGCCTCAAATGGCGGAACAGCTGTCACGGTTTTTGGCGCAAAGTAACCACAGTATACCGCTAATCAACGTACAACTACACACTTTATACAGTATAGAGTATAGAGTATATATGTATACGTATATAGTATATGCCTATATACTATATATATATACTATATATATTTCTTACGTCATCATTTAGAGCTAGTCATACGTATACTATATACATAGTTACACCTATTAATTAGACATTTCAAATGTTCCTTCACAGAGATATTGAGATTCCACCGTTTACAGAAAAATTATACTGTATAACATATTTTAATTCAGTTTATATACCTTTTTTTTAACACATATAAATGATTTATTTGTCTCTGAAAAACTAAAAAGGGATCCAGAATATATCTACAACGATAAAACAGTATTTCTTATATAGATAGAAACTTGAATCATACTTAATAATACTAGATGTTTATATGTATAAAGTAGGTAGCAAATAGTTACATCTAAACATTAATCATTTCAAACGTTCCTTCACAGAGATACTGAGATTTGACAGTTTACAGCGGTCGAAAGGACTTGCGCGCTCTGCTTGCGCACTAGTTGGCCATTTATGGCCTACTAGTGTAGGCACTCGACAGAGTGCAGTTCTAGTTATTATTGTTATTATTACTACTACTATTATTATTATTATTATAATAATCATAATCACTGCTGTAGACCAGTATATGTTTATTATTATTATTATTATTATAATCATAATCACTGTTGTAGACCAGTATATGTTTATTATTACTACTATTATTATTATTATTATAATCATAATCACTGCTGTAGACCAGTATATGTTTATTATTACTACTATTATTATTATTATTATAATCATAATCACTGCTGTAGACCAGTATATGTTTATTATTACTACTACTATTATTATTATTATTATCATAATCACTGCTGTAGACCAGTATATGTTTATTATTACTACTATTACTATTATTATTATTATAATCATAATCACTGCTATAGACCAGTACATGTTTATTATTGTTATTATTATTATTATTATTATTATTATCATAATCACTGCTGTAGACCAGTAGATGTTTATTATTATTATTATTATTATTGTTATTGTTATTATAATCATAATCACTGTTGTAGATCAGTATATGTTAGGATGGATGTTCTTACCTGCATGGATAGTTCTTGGGCGTGTAGGGGTGGCTGTGAGGTGTCTGGACCGACCAGCTCTGGCAGCTTCTCCCAGAGGTCGTCGTGGCAGCCGTCCCTCGGTAGTTATGGCCCCGGGCAGTGTAACAGGTCACCTCTAGGACTATGGATGGACAGGACAGGAAGTAGGATATGGATGGATGGACAGGAAGTAGGAAATGGATGGATGGACAGGACAGGAAGTAGGAAATGGATGGATGGACAGGACAGGAAGTAGGAGATGGATGGATGGATGGATGGACAGGACAGGAAGTAGGACATGGATGGATGGACAGGACAGGAAGTAGGAGATGGATGGATGTACAGGACAGGAAGTAGGTGATGGTAGGTGGACGGACAGGAAGTGATAGATGGATGGAGAGAGTAAACACAAGGATCAGTGTTTTGGTAGTTTGTCTAAACAGACAAGGAATAATGAGGTTGATGAGGTGTGTGTGTGTTCAGATTTGTGGCTTGCTACGGTTTATTTGCTAATTGATAACATACCGTGCTCCAACCCCTCTGAAAGGGGAACAACTTCACACAGGGTCAAAGTATTTACTCGAATCTCGGCCATTCGCAATCTAAAATAACATAACCCCTTGTATTTTATATATTTTTATTATATGATTTCATAAACATACATTTAACACAACGAGCTTAGCTCTTTAGATCGGGTTAGTTGTTAGCCCTTGTTCAGGCCTTTGATTAGTTAAAGATTAGTTTAGTAACCGTTTGATTAGACTTTCGATTAGCTTTAGATTAGGTAAAGAACCTGTATGAGACAAAAATACACAATACAATACATTTGTCAATAACAGGTTTACATCACAACACATAGATCATTATTCATTAGTTATTGCATGAATTCATATGTACCATTGATCTATGTGAGGCTGTTTTGGTTGCTGTGCAGTGTGATACACAGAGCTGGTCATCGTGCACGATGTACACGAGGCATGGACCCCTCTTTGCTTAGGATCTGAATCAAGAGAACCCTGCTAGATTATTTAACCTCTGTTCTGCCTTGGAGCTTCAGCCTTTCCTGTGATTGGCTGTTTGTGTCAGGCCCTCAGCCATTGGTTAGCTTACTGGCTGTTTGTCACCTCCAGGCAGTACTTGGGCTGTGGAACCAGGAAGTGAATCCAGTACATGTGCTTTCATGTGCTGGCTATGTGGAGGGACAGTGGATTGTACCCACCCCCGTTGTGAGTTGAAAGGAGTTCCTTATCAGATTCCCTGCTGTGAGCAGGGTTGGGACAGGACATTTTTAACCTCCTCATAGTCTTTGTATGACTATACTTCCAGATTATAATCAGTTCAACCCATGACATTACTGCTTTACAATAATTACATTCTATGGATTATTACAACTATTATTACTTTTAGAAACAGTTGGTGTACTGACAGTTGGTGTACTGACTTCCCTTTGAGAGAGACAGAAGTGGACATTTCACACCTCTATGTTAACTCAGCAAGTCAGGGCTCTGGGTCACAGGTCTATAGCGACAGTTTGTATTGGCAGACTTTGCAGTGCACATCTTATTAATAGGAACCCAACGCTGAGCGTCCTACTCAGCGCCACAGTGTGTGTGTGTGTGTGTGTGTGCGTGCGTGCTTGTTGTGTGTGTGGGTGTGTGTGTGTGAAGCCCAACACACACCGGGTGCACAGCGACGCGGCGGCAACGCCTGGAAAATAGAACAGTGGCGTATCGGAGCGTCAGGCGAGGCGTGAACGCGCGTCGGACACCGCCGGTGTGGGATAGGTTCATTGAAAATAACGGTTTTGACGCGAGGCGTCCACAGACGGTGTGTGTTGGGCTTGAACGAACCAGGCAGCTGCCAGTGTGAAACAGCAGGGTCAAATGTCAATGACCCCAATCAGCGACAGCATCAATGGTTGGTGCTCATACAGACATACACGACAAAGTCACTTAACTCAACCCCCGCCAGCCGCCCCAGGGGGCGATAGTTCAGCCACCGCCACCGTTCACCACCACTCTATTTGGTTGTAGAATAAGAGCGCCTCCTCGTCTCCCCAAAACTGCGTCATCCCGGGGACCCCCCAAACGGTGACTCTGCCATTTGGCCATTGTAATAGAGTAATAGTGTAATACTGTAATACTGTAAATAGTGTAAGAGTGTAAATAGTGTAATAGTGTAATAGTGTAAATAGTGTTAATAGTGTAATAGTGTAATAGTGTAAATAGTGTTAGTGTAAATAGTGTAATAGAGTAAGTGTGTAATAGTGTGTAATAGTGTGTAATAGTGTGTAATAGAGTAATAGAGTAATAGTGTAATAGTGTAATAGTGTAATAGAATAATAGTGTAAATAGTGTAATAGTGTAATAGTGTAATATAGTAATAGTGTAATAGTGTAATAGTGTAATAGAGTAATAGTGTAATAGTGTAATAGAGTAATAGTGTAATAGTGTAATAGTGTAATATAGTAATAGTGTAATAGTGTAATAGTGTAATAGAGTAATAGTGTAATAGTGTAATAGTGTAATAGAGTAATAGTGTAAATAGTGTAATAGTGTAATAGTGTAATAGAGTAATAGTGTAATAGTGTAATAGTGTAATAGAGTAATAGAGTAATAGTGTAATAGTGTAATAGAGTAATAGTGTAAATAGTGTAATAGTGTAATAGTGTAAATAGTAGCCGGTGTAACGATAGTAACTGCATTGAAAAATCGATGAGTCGACTCCTGAACGCAGTACTGTCTGTCTGTACCTCGACTGGACAGACAGACAGACAGACAGACCTACACACACACACCCACCCACCCCCCCACCCCCCCCACACACACACACACACACACACACACACACACACTTTGCACTGCTCAGCTCACATGTTGGTGAGGAATTATTATTATTAATAATAATAATATTATTATTATTAAAATTAATTAGAGTCAGTAAGAACATACAGTCAGTATTGAGTCAGTAATATGGAATATAGAGAATAAGGGAGTAATTCAAAAGTAATGAATCAAATCATTGTGATGAACATTCAGTGGTCAACGTTACCTGGAACACATCTGGGGATCTCACAGGACTCAGAGCGTTGCTGTGGGTCAGTGGTGTAACACCATGGCTTCATGAGACCGACTGGATTACGGCAGTAGTTGTTGTTCTCCAGACCGCTGATAAACACATGGAGGTAGACAGTAGGTAGGAAGTACACACACACACAGACAGACAGACAGACAGACAGACAGACAGACAGACAGACAGACAGACAGACAGACAGACAGACAGACAGACAGACAGACAGACAGACAGACAGACAGACAGACAGACAGACGATGTTTAGCTGGGTGTTCTTACGCGTGTGGATAGTTCTCGGGCGTGTAGCGGTGGCTGTGAGGTGTCTGGACCGACCAGCTCTGGCATCTTCTCCCAGAGGTCGTCGTGGCAACCGTCCCTCAGTAGTTCTGACCGCAGAGGGTGAAGCAGGACAGCTCTGGAACGATGGGCTCTGATGGAGAGGACAGGAAGTAGATGGATGGAGAGAGCAGAGGAGAGGATTTAGTTAAAAACTGCGTGCGTGCGTGCGTTGTGATGAACATTCAGTGGTCAAGGTTTACCTGGCAGACCAACACATTGTGGGATCTCACAGAACTCATAGAGTTCCTGTGGGTCAGTGGTGTAACACCCTGGCTTCTCTTCACCACCGTCTGGATTACGGCAGTAGTTGTTGTTCTCCAGACCGCTGATAAACACATGGAGGTAGACAGTAGGTAGGAAGTACACACAATATGCACACACACAGACACACACACACACACACACACACACACACACACACACACACTTCATTCAATTGGCTTTTTTGCATCAAACATGCACATATGCACGCGCGCACACACACACACTCAACTTTGTGCGTGCGTGTTCCCAACATTGGTTGGAACCATGCCGTAGACCAGTATATGTTTATTATTATTGTTATTATTATTATTGTTACTATTATTGTTATTGTTATTATAATCATAATCACTGCTGTAGATCAGTAGATGTTAGGATGGATGTTCTTACCTGCATGGATAGTTCTCGGGCGTTGCGTCGTGTTTGTGAGGTGTCTGGACCGACCAGCTCTGGCAGCTTCTCCCAGAGGTCGTCGTGGCAACCGTCCCTCGGTAGTTATGGCCCCGGGCAGTGTAACAGGTCACGTCTAGGACTATGGATGGACAGGACAGGAAGTAGGATATGGATGGATGGATGGACAAGGCAGGAAGTAGGAAATGGTCAGTGGACGGACAGGAAGTGGTAGATGGATGGATGGACAGGACAGGAAGTAGGAGATGGATGGATGTACAGGACAGGAAGTAGGTGATGGTAGGTGGACGGACAGGAAGTGATAGATGGATGGAGAGAGTAAACACAAGGATCAGTGTTTTGGTAGTTTGTCTAAACAGACATATAGGAATAATGAGGTTGATGAGGTGTGTGTGTGTGTGTGTGTGTGTGTGTGTGTGAAGCCCAACACACACCGGGTGCGCAGCGACGCGGCAACGCCTGGAAAATAGAACAGTGGCGTATCGGAGCGTCAGGCGAGGCTTGAACGCGCGCGGCGTTCACAGACGGTGTGTGTTGGGCTTGAACGAACCAGGCAGCTGCCAGTGTGAAACAGCAGGGTCAAAGGTCAATGACCCCAATCAGCGACAGCATCAATGGTTGGTGCTCATACAGACATACACGACAAAGTCACTTAACTCAACCCCCGCCAGCCGCCAGGGGGCGATAGTTCAGCCACCGCCACCGTTCACCACCACTCTATTTGGTTGTAGAATAAGAGCGCCTCCTCGTCTCCCCAAAACTGCGTCACCCCGGGGACCCCCCAAACGGTGACTCTGCCATTTGGCCATTGTAATAGAGTAATAGTGTACATAGTGTAAATAGAGTAATAGTGTAAATAGAGTAATAGTAGCCGGTGTAACAATAGTAACTGCATCGAAAAATCGATTTTAATTTCAAGAGTCGACTCCTGAACTCAGTACTGTCTGTACCTCGACTGGACGGACGGACAGACAGACAGACAGACAGACAGACAGACAGACAGACAGACAGACAGACAGACAGACAGACAGACAGACAGACAGACAGACAGACAGACAGACAGACAGACAGACAGACAGACAGACAGACAGACAGACAGACAGACAGACATAACTCTGTCGCTGCATAACGGCTACTCGGTGCAGTGATAGCTGGTATGGTTTTATCATGATCAATGTTATGCTAATCCCCACAAGTTGCAAAAGTTACATAACTAATTAGCAATGGTGTTGTTTTTTCCCCCCAGGCAAACCAGCTATAGAACAGACTGCAAGCTGTACATTGGATGGAGATGAATCACTATGGCATTTTCATTGTCCTAAATGTTGTTGAATTTGAAACATTGCCATTCATATCATATTGTAGCATACCACGACTTGTCATAGGACATGATAGAAAATGACTCTGTTCTTAAAGATATTAAAAACAATGAACACAGTGACCACAGCCCCTTCTTTCTATACTGTAAATAGTTTTTCCTTTTTCTAACCCTGTATATGATATATATATATATATATATCTGTACCCATTCTATACAAACTGTTAATACAATAATCAATGAATCAGGTACAACTGTTGAGCAGGTGTCAGAATGAGCTATATCTAGCTGAATTGCATTCTGGTGGGCTACCAAGATGAGACAAAATTACAATATATTTATTTCATCATAACCACAGCAATGTTACATTTACGTTCCATCTCTTCTCCCAAAATAGCCGATCTACAGCTTATGGAAAGGGGTTTCCAAAGTGGGTTATGGGGACCCCCAGGGGTCCTTGAGAGAGTTCCAGGGGGTCTCCAGCTAAATGATAGTTTGTACACTCTCAGAGTTAATTAACATTGATTTTACAATATAAATCGGGGGTCCCAGAGACAGAAATGCCATCAAATGGGGGTCCATGGACTAATGCATGTCACACTGGCTGTCTGACACTGCTAGATTTATGACGTGAGTTCTGACGGTTTTCTGAGCTCAATTGCACCCATAAAACCTGAACTTTTAACATTCAGTAGATTTTCTGTGGTCTGGGGTTTTCTGGCTCTGACAAGTGCTCTGATTTTCCCATATATATCAATGGGATTTTGCCAGTAGATGTCACTGTTTTTACTGTTTTGCCTCTTTTCATTGCAGCTCAAGAGGCTTCACAGACAGAAAGAACTCCTTGGCCACAGAAAATCCACTGAATGTTCAAAGTCATTGGGTGTCATTGAGGTCATGAAACCTCAAATAAAAATACAAATAAATGAAAATGAATGTCATGTGAGTAGTTCTTTCCTTACCTTCAGCCTTCAGTGAGTTCAGAGAGAGCAGCCATGATGTGAAGAGAAGAGCCAACGCTGTTAACACACGCATCTCTGCCATCTCTGTCAATCAGCCTGTCCGCACGTCAACCAGGGAGAGCAGAGAGAGAGAGACTGACTGCATTAGGAGTCCAGCTATATAGTCTACCAACATCCCTAATCTGTGGGTGTCACCTTGTCCCTGTGTGTGTGTGTGTGTGTGTGTGTGTGTGTGTGTGTGTGTGTGTGTGTGTGTGTGTGTGTTGACCCTTAAGGCTCTATTGCCTCTTGTCAACAAGTTACCACAGGTGGTCTTATTTTCAAAGCATTCTTTTCAGTGATAAAAAAAAAGCTTAGGCAGCTTGGACCACAGTACTCACAGACAGACTCAGCGATGATGAATATAATGGAGTTTAGTGATTTAGATTCCAAAAAACAAGACGGGACATCAAAAAACACCACGTGTGTTCCACGTGTCAAACTAGCGTCTGAATTCACTCTTTTCCTCATGTTGCATAACCATAACAATCATCCTCCTGCTTCATAAGACATTAAAAAAAAAACTTTAGGGGGCGCCAAAGAAAAGAAAGTAATGCAGGTCTAAAAACGGCCTGTATTACTGCATAAAAATAAAAGGTTGTAGTAGCCATCCTTTGGAGGCAGAATATATGGAAAGCCTCTAGACTCTAGAGGCTTTCCATATATTCTGCCTCCAAAGGATCCTGGGTCTGACCTGGGCCGACAGGGTGCCATACACGGAAATATATGACCGGACCGACACACCCAGCATTACAGCACTCCTTGGCCAAAAACACCTCAGATGGGTCGGGCATGTGATCCGTATGCCAGCCCATCGCCTACCCAGACAGATCCTGTATGGCCAGCTTCAAGCCGGTCAAAGGGCTGCCGGAGGTCCAAAAAAGAGGTACAAGGACCACATCAAAACCCTCCTGAAGAAGTGTGACATCAGACCACCAGCGCTGGAGTCCCTGGCTGTTGATCGCCACACCTGGAGCTCTACCTGCCACCAGGGAATCGCTCACCTTCAGGAGAAGTTCACAGAGAGGAGAGCACAGCGGCGCGCACAGCGGCACCAGCGTGCTAGGGGTCCACCGACCACCGCTGCTGCCTTCCCCTGCCCCTCCTGTGACAAAATATGCGGATCACGCATTGGTCTGAGCAGCCACCAGGCTATGCACAGACGACAGACACAACAATAATCATCCCATGAACTTTATTTGGAGCAACGTCATCATCGACATCGATGGACTGCCATAAGCAAGTAAGTAAGTGTGTGTGTGTGTGTGTGTGTGTGTGTGTGTGTGTGTGTGTGTGTGTGTGTGTGTGTGTGTGTGTGTGTGTGTGTGTTTTGTGAGATAACAGACCTTTGGGTCATGCAAACAGCATGCCATCTTGAGGTTGTGATCAGGAATTTTTGCAGCTTGTTTTTGCACTCGGTTGGGTTTGAATGTGTTCCATTTTAAGCTACTAGATTACTGGTGTAACTTTAGTGCTGAGTAGAATGATCTGTGCTCTGTTTTTAGCAGGAGAGTGTATAGAGTGGGCCAACATAGGCTATAAGCTAAATTCATACTTTCAGACCAATAAGCTCACGAAGTCACACCTGAGAGCCCCTGGAGACAGTTAACCTGTAGTTGGCCATTAACACAGAGGGCTCTAAGTGTGCAGACAGATACCTGTGCACACTGAATGTCTAACTAACTGACTATTGGTCTGTCTGTCTGCCTGTGCGTCTGGAGCCGATATAATCCCCTGAAGGGGGATGACTATAATGACTATAGCAGGCCCTTAAGGAGAGGCAGCAACTGTGTGTGTGTGTGTGCGTGTGCGTGTGCGTGTGCGTGTGTGTGTGTGTGCACGCGCATGCGTGCCTGCCTGCCTGCGTGCGCCTGTAGGCCACTTTTTGGGTGAAAATGCTGGATATGAAACCAGTTGATTGCCATGTGGAATTTAGGACAAAAGTGGTTTCCCCAATTAGACTTTAGGATAAGAGTGATAGGAAGATTCACTCATGCAAGTACAAGCAGTGAAATGTTGGTGTGACATGTACAGTGTTCTGCAGACTATGCTAACACAAACAACAATCTACGGTAATCCTGGTTAAGTAAAGACAAAAACCGGTAGCACTTTACAATAATGACCCGTTATAAAGCATTTATAAACGTTTATAAGCAGTTTGTAGACTATTAACAAATCATTAACAACATGTTTGTTGACATTCGTAAATGATTACTAAAACCGTTATAACTATGGTTACAAATCATTTATAAGGTATTAGTAAGTAGTAAACTATTCATTAATAAGCCATTTATATACATCTGTAAATTATTATTACATAATTTGTAATAACCCCATTATAAAGCATTTATAAACGTTTATAAGCAGTTTGTAGACTATTAACAAATCATTAACAACCTGTTTGTTTACATTTGTAAATGATTACTAAAACCTTTATAACAAATTTACAAATCATGTATAAGGCATTAGTAAGTAGTAAAACTATTCATTAATAAGCCATGTATAATACATCTGTAAATTATTATTAAATCATTTGTAACTGTTATATAATATATACAAGCTATTTGTATATTTGGGAAATGTGTTTGTTCATGTTTAACATATACTTTGTAAAACATTCCTAAAATATCTATAAATCCTTAGTACATGTTATTAAGTGCCCTATAGTAAAGTGACGACAGTTCATCATTTACAACTGTCTGTTAATGTGTTTGTTCATGTTTAACTGTTCAGAGTCTGCAGTCATATGACTTACTTGGGGAACTTTTCTGACAACAGAATCCACATTTAATTCATTGGAGATCTTTTTTCAACGTGACACTTGCGCCCTCTAAAGGTGAAACAACGGTAGAGAAAAAGTTTTCTTGCTTGAGTAAATGGACTATCAATCCACCATACATTCATGAATCCACTTTTATATATTCCCCTATAAAACAAATTACTCAAATTTCAATACTGTTTGAGGTGTCGACCAGAGCAGTATCTTCTGCAAAGTTCACGCCATGCTCGCACTGTCCGAACCCCTCAGCCAGGTTGTTAAACAGGACTGGGGAAGTTGTACTGAAAGCAGAGCTGCAGAGCGCTACAGATGGCTGGGCCAAACCAAAAAACTTGTGAAAGAGCATTATTGTTTGGCCGCACTTTTAGTTTTACAAATACCTAAAATGTACAAATTCGAAAGTTATTTTAAATATTGTGTGTTCTATAAACAATAGGCTACACAAATATGTAGGCTATATCTAAAAAATACATTAAAAAAAAGTGATAATCTTGGCTTGGTGGGCTGATCGGCGGCTCTGGAAAGGTTACATTTTTAGTAGGCTACATTTTACGGTACATTATTTTAGCAGGAAGACCGATGCACACCTCAGAAGGCTATAGTGACAGCTGCTTAGGGCAATAGAGCATAGCCTACATTAAAGACATTTGCCAAAATGTTGCTCTTTATTAGGTCGACGTTTCGGACGGTAAATATTTGAAATACTTTTGTGTTTGAACTTCAGTATGTAGGCTAGGGCCTAGCCGCTATAGGCTACTTCACCACATGACATAATGTAGCCAGGCCTAGTGGAATTGCACAGTGAGTGACACCAGACTTACATTTGAAATGGGAAATGTACAGGAATGATATTATAACAACTTGAGTCCTCAGTGCATTTTTAAATGTTGTCTTTCTAGCTTATGGTCCTACCTTTGAGCTTAACTCAGTTAAGAGGCAGCTCAGATGGAGCTCAGCTGGATAACTAGCCCCTCTCGGAACCCCGTGGGTCAGCCCAATCTATTCGTGCCGAACCGGGCTACCCGTGGGGTCCCTGTGCGTTACTGTGTTTTCATATTGAAATGATAGAACGCGGACATGAATATCGTCGGATACGTCGTGTCTGCGCCGTTTGACGGCTTCTTTTCGTTTGAGGGCTTCTGAATGTGTGAACTAGAAGTACCTATAAATACCGCTGCAAATTATCCTGTGCCACGGAAGCCGTTAAGTATTTTTAATCTTTGTTTGACCGATTTGGAAGCTTTGATTCCTCTCTTCCTGCCTTGTTTATTGACATCCAATTGTACCGCCTCCCGCTGCGGGGTTGGCTTGTGCCGGCTACGTCCCTGCCTCTGATCTGCTCTGTCATAGCTATAGCGCCACTAGCTAGCCAGATAGGCGGTACAATGAGGTGTCAATAAACAAGGAAGGAAAAGAAGAATCAAAGCGACCAAATCGGTCAAACATAGATTAAAAATACTAAACGGCTCACAGGATAATTCGCAGCGGTATTTATAGGTACTTATAGTTCACACATTCAGAAGCCCTCAAACGAACAAAAGGCCTCAAACAGTGCAGACAGGACGTATCCACGGTATTTATGATTATTTATGTCCGCGTACCAGGTGGCAGGGTAGAGGTGGAATAGGACCCCATGTGTACTTGGTCTCCAAAATGTCAGAAACTTCAGTACCATTGGGTTCTGCTTGTAGGGCTACTGGATAACCAGGGTGGTGGTTGAATCATAAACCCAGAGCAGCCCAGAGACCCTGGTTCACCTGGAAGAAGGGTAAAGAACTGCTGTTGAACAATTCAAGGTCAGTACAGTATACACCTGCACCATACTCATGAAAATTGAAAATAATTCAATGCCTTTAATCACTGTTCGTTGCCAGCTTGGATTGAGGGACAATAAATAAACCTCTGTCAGTTCATTTGGGGTTATGAGATCAGAAATATATGACTGTGCCCTAAACGTTTGTAACATTTTTACAATCAGCTCTACATTTCACTGGAAATCAGTGGAGGGAGGCTAAAGGAGAACTGGTTGCAGCGTTCTTCATCCATCCACAGACACTACAATATACCTCCTACCTAGTAGGCCTACCTACCCTATACAGTAAATTCCTTACGGTTACCTTTTTATACTTTAGGGTTAAATTAAATTCTGAGGATGTTGCTTGTACGTGCAGGCACATATTGTCTCTCTGTGTCTCTCACACACACACACACACACACACACACACACACACACACACACACACACACACACACACACACACACACACAGTATTTGAATTGTTGGGCCCAACGATGATGACAATGATCATGATGTTACAATATAATCAACTTGTAAACTTAAATTACCAGTTCAGTATTTTCAGTCAAATACTGTATGTTGGTGACATTGATGGCCCCACCTTATGGCAAACAAATTGGCAATGTTTCTCTATGACCATTAAGTGTTAATAAAGATTATATATTTTTTAAATGTATAGGTATCAGACTTGTTGAAAAGAGTAAACAATGAGACTGTATGTTATACTGCATGTTACAATGTATGGATGATTCCTGGGTTAAAATGAAAGATCAGCATACCACAGTAATTACGTAGGCCTAAAGGCTATGTTCTGTAAGCTGTGTTCCTTGTTGTCTATTCAAGGATCTTTGGAGATCCTAATGACGAATAGGACACTATACATGTGTACCGCTTCGCAGAGAATGCCAGAGGGAAGACTGTGTGTATGTGTGGTGATATGAGACTATAGTAATATCATCTGGGAATCTGGGATGTTTATTTTTAGTTTAGTTATAGTTTACAGTTATAGTTTCATACATTCAAATCAAATAGATGTATTTGTAGACACAGGTCTCAACTACCAATCTTGAGAAGGAACAGGTTTTTCGCGTAACATTTCTTTCTAAAATGGGACATTTATGCACTTAATACCTGATTCATGTCAACTCCGTCAGACACACTAAAATCCCTTTTAATTGAATTTGATAATTTCAACAATAATATAAAGTCCTCAGTTATCTTATAATGGCTTTCAGTAATCAAGTTAAGTAATACAATTATTTTAATATTGTTTTGTTCCAATATCACACTATTATGAAATATCCAATTTCTCAAATTCGTCATTTCAACCTTTATTTTCAATATTATAACATGAAAACCATGTAAAAAAAAAAAAAAAAAACATCATTACGTATCATTTCAGTTGGTGTTTCAAAACATAAGCACAAAATATTTAACATCGAATTTTCCATTTCTTTGGAAATTAACAAAAACATCACGGGACGAACGTCTGATGGAGTTGACGAACATCTGACGGAGTTGACAAATTTAACTGATTTAGGTTCTAGACCACCTAGGATCTTGATTCTGGTGACTAATCCCACATTTTCAAGGATGAGGAATACAGTGGTACTATTTATATTGGCCCTGTGACCATGGCAGCTATTTTCAAAATGGCCGCCACCTGCTGTTATTTTACAATAACTCAAGTTCTACACCACCTAGGATCTTGATTCTGGTGACTAATCCTACATTTTCAAGGAGGAGGAATACAGTTGTACTATTTAGATTTATCCTGTGACAATGGCAGCCATTTTCAAAAATGGTGGACCTGCTATTATTTTACCAATTTAGTCAGGGAATATTATCAGAATAATGTCAAATCTGTGAATACATTTCTTACCAAGAATTTTTCACCAATGTGTTTGTAAAGGTGTCTACTAACATCCCAAATTGGTTTCTATTGAACCACCCTAGGGGCATTTTTGACTGAGCTGCTGAAAGTTGGGTACCATACCAAGTGGCTATGGCCAAACTAGGGAGTCTATGGCCAAACTAGGGGTCAAACCCCTTGGGCTAAATTAGGCCATATATCCACTTGCCCAAATGTGCTGACCTCATTTTGTGATGACGGCTATGGCCGTTTTCAGCCCAAGGAGTGTTCTTTGTGCATAGCTAATGCTTGGAATGCATTCAGAATCATGAAAACTCCCTAGTTTGACATGTCACACGCTACTTAAAGCATAATGAACATTTTGCCTTATGTAGGTTGTTGATGGTACCCCAACTTTCAGCAGCTGTCAAAAGTTCCCCTAGGGTGGTTGAATATAAAGCAATGTGGGATATGTTAGTAGACACCCTTCCAAACACATTGGTGAAGAAAATTCTTGATAAGGAATTTATTACCAGATTGTATTAATATCCCCTGACTAACTTATCTTCTAGACCACCTAGACCCGACTTCACCAACAGAGACCCGATTGACACCTAAACAAGTTTGGACAGCCCCACCAATTAGTGTTACGGAAAATAGCAAGTGTCTACCCTAGGCCCAGAGGGAGACACAGAACTTAGATGCGGCTCACATGTTGCACGACTCCTCAACAAGCTGCCACCAGAGATGAGAGCTGAATTCTGCCGCACAATGCTCTGCGGCCCAGGAGCAACCAACACCATGTTGGAGTTATCTGAGTGGTTGAAGCACGAGTCCTAGCCATATAGCCTGTGCAAAGGCAAACACCTTGAAGACCTGCTTGAGGTGAACAGTGAGCAGTGAACAGTGAGCGAAAGACTGAAGACAGAAGATCTGCCTTCAGGACTATCAGGCAGGATGTGCAGACACTGAAGGCATCAGTGTCGTTCTGTGTCCCCAGCATGTCAACCAAAGCAATGTTACCAAATCAAAGGAGACTTCACCTCAAGTCACCTGGGGCTGGGTGAGCAATCGTATCCTGTATCTAGCCTCACAACTAAATACAGACACTTGGCCAGACTGCCGTTTGAAAGGGTCAAACCCTTCATCCTGATTGGGGAAGACCACCCCACCTAATCACACCAACCGAACAAGTGAGGTTGGGGCCTCCAGGTGGGACAGCAGCCATCTGCACAAGACTGGGCTGGACCCTGCAGGAAAGCAATCTCCAGCCAAGACAATGTAAGTTGACTATAACAGAGCCCCAGAACACAGAGCTCATGAGAAGGATGGAGAAACACTGGCAGGAGGCCACCAACATACAACGTCACACTGCAGTGGCCAGTGAAGTCAAACTGTGCATCTGTACCTGAAAGGGACAAGTCAAAGGCCAGAAAGCCCACCTCCTTTTAATGTCCTGTCAGTAGCAACTCAACCTGCACCTGAAATAAGCCCTGACCCCTCCCAGAGAAAGTTCATCCTTGAAAATGTAATGATTAGTCGCCAGAATCAAGATCCTAGGTGGTCTAAAACTTGAGTTATTGTAAAATAACAGCAGGTGGCGGCCATTTTGAAAAACAATGGCTGCCATGGTCACAGGACAAATCTAAATAGTACCAATGTATCCCACATCCTTGAAAATGTATGATTAGTCACCAGAATCAAGATCCTAGATGGTGTAGAACTTGAGTTATTGTAAAATAACAGCAGGTGGCGGCCATTTAAAAAAAATGGCTGCCATGGTCACAGGGAAAATCTAAATTGTACCACTGTATCCCTCATCCTTGAAAATGTAGTCTTAGTCACCAGAATCAAGATCCTAGGTGGTGTAGAACTTAAAAATAACATCAGGTGGCGGCAATCTTGGAAAATGGCTGCCATGGTCACCACGAGACAAATCTGTGATGGCCCTATAGCCAAAAATGTTCCTTAAGGCATGCTCTAACTGTGTGCCAAATTAGAATACGTCCCATTATTCAAAAACTAGCATTTTATTGTTTTAGGAACACTTTTGTCAAATCCGTCAGATACATGTCAACTCCGTCAGACACAAAACCTGACGGAGTTGACAAAATGTCATTTGTTTTCATCTTAACCCTCTGTAGTACAATGAAGCCATTTTGTTTTTGCTTCATTTGTTAGCTAAACCTAACCCTAAACTAAAATAATAAACATTATTTTGGAATTCTTAACAAAGATCATATTAATGTCCTGACGGAGTTGACATGTAAAAGCTGTGACCTCATTGATATCAACATTGTTTGTTTAAAATATCAAACAATTTAATGCTTGTCAGACCAGGTGCTCCACTGTTGCAACAAATATAAACGGGACTTGGAAAAGGAGTCTTCAGGCTAAATCTGTCGACAATATTTTCTGATTAATTTAAGACTTTTAAAAAACCTGATGGAGTTGACGGGAGACGTGGGACACACATTTGATATGAGATATCTAATGGAAAATATAAATAAAAATTAACTGGGTATATTGTTTGCTATGTTGTTGACAATCTACTTTAATTTAGTATGTATATTTATGTGATTGTGACAGTATTAGACACTTTTTTAGCAGTTTGAAATTGTGACCACTTGCTGGGGACAGGCTAAATACAGGCGTTTTTGGGTACAGTGCCTGCTTTTAACTAATTCAGATGGCATATAAGCCAGTCGTAGGCCAGTCAGTAGGCCATTTGTGAATCAGAAAGGGGAAATAAAGGGGTTAAAAAATAAATGTACAAAAATATATTTAGAATGTATTTTTTATAAATGTAGAGGTCAAAGTCTACATTTTGGCCAAATGGGGACAATGTTTTTAGAGACTGAATCCAGAAAGCCTTGTTTTAATATCTATCTGTCCCCCTCTTCTATGAAGGGAGGAGACAGTGATTGGATTCCACAAAATGTGCAGCAACAGGACCTTTATCTCTGAAGTCTGAAGGCAATACTGCTAATGTATGGAGAACAGAAAGATTTTTTTTCCCCACAACTGTGTGAACTGAGCAGTGCAACGATTCATGTATTGTTAAAATTACTTTATTGTCTCCACACAACCAGGCCGAAGGCATGTGGGGAGAGTATGTTTTGCACTCCGTCCGTCCGCGTGTGTGTGTGTGTGTGTGTCCGTGAACAGCTAATCTCGGCCACCGTTAACCCGGTCGATGCCATATTTTGCACACACACTCCCTGGATGCCAACCATGAACCTCTGCCCCAAACTTTCCAGAACGGCCTGTTATAGCGCCACCAGGAGGCCGCTTTGTGCAAAACAAGTTTTTCAATGCCATATTTTGCACACACACTCCCTGGATGCCAACCATGAACCTCTGCCCCAAACTTTCCAGAACGGCCTGTTATAGCGCCACCAGGAGGCCGCTTTGTGCAAAACAAGTTTTTGCACAGTACACCTACAGATTTTGTCCAAACATCACGCGAATTGGTACACAGTCTCTCTAGAGCCATTCAACGAAACGGGTCTTTCAGATTTATCAGACTCCATCCTGATTGGTTAAGATTGGCTTCCAAAGTTCACAGGAGTGCTCAGTTTCAAACAAAATGCTGCAAATCATGAACACATCGCGTGATTTCCGTGAAATTGTGCACCCACATTCCCACTAGGCCGAGGACAAAATGCCACATGAACAATTTCAACTCAGCCTCAAGGTGGCGCTATAACTGGCCGAAAAGTGTTTTTACCTCTAACTGCACGGATCTGTGGATAACCTGGTGGAGACCTGTGCCCGGAAGGGCACTTTTTCTAGTTCTGTACTGTACTGTACACTGTACTGTTATATCTTGTCTGAAATAATCACTCAGTGGTAAGAATAGACTTTACTTCTCATATTGTTCTGCTAAACTTCTGCATGTAACATCACCAGTCATAGCATAACATGAAGAGAACCAAAACATCCTGGATTGAAGGTACTGAAAGACCCACCCACCTCAGACATCAGCAACATTATGATGTCACTGAGCACCATGAAGGTACTGAAAGACCCACCCACCACAGACATCAGCAACATTATGATGTCACTGAGCACCATGAAGGTACTGAAAGACCCACCCACCACAGACATCAGCAACATTATGATGTCACTGAGCACCATGAAGGTACTGAAAGACCCACCCACCACAGACATCAGCAACATTATGATGTCACTGAGCACCATGAAGGTACTGAAAGACCCACCCACCACAGACATCAGCAACATTATGATGTCACTGAGCACCATGAAGGTACTGAAAGACCCACCCACCACAGACATCAGCAACATTATGATGTCACTGAGCACCATGAAGGTACTGAAAGACCCACCCACCACAGACATCAGCAACATTATGATGTCACTGAGCACCATGAAGGTACTGAAAGACCCACCCACCACAGACATCAGCAACATTATGATGTCACTGAGCACCATGAAGGTACTGAAAGACCCACCCACCACAGACATCAGCAACATTATGATGTCACTGAGCATCATGAAGGTACTGAAAGACCCACCCACCACAGACATCAGCAACATTATGATGTCAGCACCATGAAGGTACTGAAAGACCCACCCACCACAGACATCAGCAACATTATGATGTCAGCACCATGAAGGTACTGAAAGAGCTGCCACCCACCTCCGACATCAGCAACATTATGATGTCACTGAGCATCGTGAAGGTATACTGAAAGACCCACCCATCTCAGACATCAGCAACATTATGATGTCACTGAGCATCGTGAAGGTATACTGAAAGACCCACCCATCTCAGACATCAGCAACATTATGATGTCACTGAGCATCGTGAAGGTATACTGAAAGACCCACCCATCTCAGACATCAGCAACATTATGATGTCACTGAGCATCGTGAAGGTATACTGAAAGACCCACCCATCTCAGACATCAGCAACATTATGATGTCACTGAGCATCGTGAAGGTACCGATTGAGGGGCGCTAGCATTAGTGTAGATTTTCGTCCTACACAGACATTAAATTCCCATTGACAATGAATGGAGAATGTTACGTCATATGTGTCTGATCAAATCGGCTTAGTGTCCATTTTTGTGGGGCGCCAGCCCCTCCTATATACATACAGCTTTTGTCCCTACACGTCTCAATATTTGCCATTCACAATGAAAGGAGAAATTAGGTCAAATGTCCGCCAAATATGACGTTCATTTAACCAACCAATCACATGAATGCAGTTGTTCATGAGATGAGATGTATAATGATAAGAGCGCCCCTCACTTCACACGGGTGTGATTGTTTTTTCCAATGCAAAGAGGACAGCTGGTGGAGAATATGTGGCGTGCCCCAACGAGCAAGGTTTTCCAGGTTTTAGAGACTGAAATTGACCACTGTTGCTTTCAGCTGTAGCCTCCTCGGTCAGTGTGCCGTGCTGAGAGCTGTTCCCCTGGAACCCGTGTGGCCATAAGGAAGGGGGAACCCATCTGCTGCTTTGACTGCATCGCTTGTTCTGAGGGAGAGATGAGCAATGAGACTGGTATAGGTTTACATTGTGTCAGTAGGTCGTCTTATAAGACGATGCTGTACCAGTGTTGTTTTTGGCAGCAAATTGATGATTTTAGTTTTTAGTCATTAGTCTCTTGAATATTTTTTTTTAAATTTCGTTTTAGTCACATTTTAGTCACCTGGAATGTCTTAGTGATCAAGTCTAGTTTTAGTCGACTAAATATCATACGATTTTAGTCGACTAAATCTGCAGTTGATTTAGTCGAACAAATTTTATTTTGGTGGGCCTCGATGCCGTCGTAATGACTTCACTTGCTGAAAACAGCAGATCTACAAGCTCACAACACGTCGCCCTGCGACGTGTTGTGTGCTTGTAGATCTACCTTTTCAGCATGCAACTAATTGTAAAATTACTTATACTGGATCCCTTGTCCACTAGTCCCTTCCTAACCTATTTGTTGACGAAATTGTCAATATATTTAGTTTTAGTCATCATAGCTTAGTTTTAATTTAGTTTCCATTTCATTTTCGTCAATGGAAAAAGGTAGTCAACGAACATTTTTCGTCTTAGTTTTAGTCGACAAAATCAACACTGTGCTGTACTGTGTACAGTATGTCCCTTTAACATTGCCCCTCCTTGTCCTAGACTCTACAGAGTGCACCAGTTGTCCAGAGGGCTTCTGGTCCAATCCCCAGCGTGACCGCTGTGTCCCTAAGGCCGTGGAGTTCCTCTCCTACCATGAGGCCATGGGCATCTCCTTGACAACCATCGCATTGCTAGGCACATGCATGTGTGCCATTGTCCTGGGGATCTTCATCCATTATCGAAACACACCCATGGTGCGCGCCAACAACTCCGAACTCAGCTTCCAACTCCTAATGGCACTCAAACTATGTTTCATGTGTTCACTCCTGTTCATCGGCCGTCCCCGACTCTGGACTTGTCAGCTGAGGCATGCAGCGTTTGGGATCAGCTTTGTGCTGTGTGTCTTGTGTATCCTGGTAAAGACCATGGTTGTGTTGGCTGTGTTCAAATCCTCCAAGCCTGGGAGTGGAGATATCTTGAAGTTGTTTGGTGCCATGCAGCAAAGAGGAACAGTTCTGGTTCTTACTTTCATCCAGGCAATCATTTGCATAGTCTGGCTTGTGTCTGCCTCGCCAACTCCTTATAATAACACACAATACCACAGTGACAAGATAGTCTATGAATGTGCTGTGGGATCAACAGTTGGTTTCGCAATGTTACTGGGTTATATTTGTTTACTGGCACTCCTCAGCTTCGTCCTGGCTTTCATGGCAAGGAATCTCCCAGACAACTTCAATGAAGCCAAACTAATCACCTTCAGCATGTTGATCTTCTGTGCCGTGTGGATAGCCATATATATATATATATATATATATATATATATATATAGCATATATCAGCTCTCCAGGCAAATATGCAGATGTGGTGGAGGTGTTTGCTATTCTAGCATCTAGTTTTGGTTTATTGTTGGCATTGTTTGGCCCAAAGTGTTATACCATGCTGCTGAGACCTGAACTAAACACTAAGAAGTCCATCATGGTTAGAGCCCCCACCAAGGCAGTCAATGTTCATCACTAACTAAACACTAAGAAGTCCATTATGGGTCGAGCCCCCACCAAGGCAGTCAATGTTCATCACTAACTAAACACTAAGAAGTCCATTATGGGTCGAGCCCCCACCAAGGCATAGTCAATGTTCATTACTAACTAAACACTAAGAAGTCCATCATGGTTAGAGCCCCCACAAAGGCAGTCAATGTTCATTACTAACTAAACACTAAGAAGTCCATCATGGTTCGAGCCCCCACCAAACCCTAACCCTAACCCCCACCAAGACATAGTCAATGTTCATTAAACACTAAGAAGTCCATCATGGGTTGAGCCCCCACCAAGACATAGTCAATGTTCATTGACCTGAACTAAACACTAAGAAGTCCATCATGGGTTGAGCCCCCACCAAGACATAGCTGCTCTTAGCTCTTAGCTTACGCATGTTTCTTGATAAATGTTTTTATGTGATCTATTCCCATGCTTTTTTTTGTTCTTGCTTAATGTAAGTCGCTCTGGATTAAGAGCGTCTGCTAAATGCCTAAATTGTAAATTGTAAATTGTAATAGTCAATGTTCATTAAACACTAAGAAGTCCATCATGGGTTGAGCCCCCACCAAGGCATAGTCAATGTTCATTGTCAAGCAACATAATTTATTTTAAAAACACAAAATCAAAACTTGCTCCAGGAAAGTGAAATAAAAGTTGATGCTTCTGGCACTTGTGTATTGTAAAGCTGGAGTAATAATAACTTTATTATGCTACAGTACAGGATAAAACAAACATTTGCACACATCTAAAGGAGGTTACAAAAATATACTACGATTTTGTGACCATATAGGTCCAAAGTTATATAAGTTTTTGTGCATTTTGATAAAAGATTCTGGGAGGAGATAGATTTTAACTGTTTTTCATATAATTCAAAATGGAGGCTGTTCTAAAGGTCAGAGGTCAAAAGTCAGAGCATTGTTCGGCATGAGGAGACACATATAGTGTATCAAAGTTGTATTGCCAACGGTCAAAGAAAGAAAGAAAGAAAGATGGCCATGAGGAATATGCCTACATACAGTAGACAGGTTTTGCCACAACACACAATCTTCAACAGTCACAACAACATCCACAAACTTTAAAGGAAATCAAAACTCACTCTCACTTGTGAGTGATCAAGAGCCACATACACATATACTCATACTGTGCGTTCCCTGTTACAACTCACTACCTTCAATGGCAGACACAACACACAAACTGTAGATTCACATCAGCAGCCTGCCTGGGCACCTTGGCTGGTAGTCCAGTCTGGCAGTGTGCCGCGGGTACGACTCCCGATCCCAACAGCCTTTACTGCATGTCACCCGAACCATCCCTTTCCCCATTTCATGTCAGCCCACTTTCTATCTATCCCTCTACATAAAATATATAAAATAAACCAACATTTACCAAAAAGATTCACATCACCATTCAATTCCAGAGCCTTTCAGTCACTGAGCATGTCTCACTGCCACCCAGTCATTGGGTCCAAAATCACTTTGACATAGTTGGTTACATTATCCACACAGCCTACAACACAAGCAGCAGCAGCAAAGCAAAAAAAAAACTAACATTAAAGTTCCTACCTTGAGCCGTCTCCAACTGGCAGTGTCAAACTTTGGATAGAGAGATAGAGCCCCCCTTCTTCCTAGTACACGTCGATGACCCCTCCAACAGCGTCTCCAGTCATCTCCATCCTCCATACATAGCACCGACCTAGACCTAGAATGCCTGTGATCATTTAATTATACTTCGTAAATTTTCATGTATCAGAGGCATAGAACGGTCCCACTTACTTTCTGGTCGGGTTCCATATTGGCGGCCTAAATGTGATAAATGCTCAGTTTGTACTCACCCATTAAATAATTCCAAAGACGTGGAGTGAAATATGGTCCTCTAGTTTTATATCCATGTAAAAGTTCTGGCACAAAACGTGTATTTAGTCAATTATCTCCACTTTCCGTCCTTTCCTCCATCTTTCTCTCCGGGCGAGGGGGGGCCGGAATGATGGGGGGGCATGTTAAAGTTCTACCACAAATCAAGGAGGGTGTACTATGGCTCTTGTATGTGAAATACTGTACATACTGTATGTAACAACAAGAGCCGTTCTAGGGCTAGCACCGACCAGCCTCATTCTCCCAGCTGCCATCTTCTCACTCAGCCTTGGTAGCCTCCCATACAGATGTTGTTGGCAACATGTTCATCCTGGTTGATGTTTAATTATTCATTAATATTCTACACTTCCAAAAGGTTAGCTGGGTGTGTGTCCCCTTACAACCGTATGGTTGCAAAGAGTTGCATGGCGAATCATTGGTGTGGTTTGGGACAAAAACAGAACATTCATCTAAATCCATTGAAATGTAATAGTGTGATAAGATAAGATAATATCATATTATGACCCTGATCTGTTTATTTTTATTCAACAGTCTTTAACGCCCTCATGTGGACTAAATGAACAACTACAAGTGTAAGGCGTCCATAAATCCAGTGTGTAGGCTACTTAGAAGTGACTGACTGTTAGGCCAATATTACAGTAGGCCTATAAAGCAGGCCACATATAAGTGAGCGTTGTAGTGACAGTAGAGTCTTTTTTTTATTATTATTATATATGCAGTAAATTAAACACCTTACCTCAGACAAAATTGCATGGTGTTGTCAATACAACAACATTCACTTCAACTTGAAATACAAGTAAAGTCTTCTCAAGTATTTTTTGAAAATAAAATGCCTGTGTGCGTGCGTGTGGTCTCCGAGGCTACTACCACAAGCCCAATAGCCTATTAAAATGTTTAAAAAGTGTCACAACAACTCTACCTATATTAGTGTTGACAGTGCCTGCCTCCAGTGTGCCATAGGCCTATATGGTGGAATTATGGGCACAAATGACGGACAAACTTTTAGCCTTTTACTTTACCAAGTAAAATATAAGTATAAAGTCAGTGACACAACATTAGGCTACAAACAACAATTAAGTGCGTGTATGCTGCTATTAAAGCAGCTAACTTTTTACTGTAGCCTAGGTAGCTAAACTCACCTGGACTCAATAGGACAGGTAGCCCCTCTCGGCACCCCCGTAAAGTTTCTGAAAATGTTAAAGAGCCCGCTACAGACTGAGTAAAGTAAGAGAGTGGCAACAGTTCCAAACATTGGAACTATCCCATTGACATATAGAATGAGCTTTTCCACATTCCATTGTTACAATGGGAGTCGGCGCTAGTGTCACCACTCTCTTTTATTTTGACTCGAGTGGGAGGGGAATCCCGATCATAGACTGTAACGGTAGCCACGCCCCTCAGAACATGCGCGACTTTATGGTCATTTTTTTAATAAATGGGACCATAATTTTCCAAAAAGAATATTATGACATTAGAAATGAGACTTTAAACTAGTGACTGGAAGCAGAAAGTATTCATGACCATGTTTATTAAGGTAAAGTCTAGGTGAAGTTGGGCCCAAATACATGGACTTCTATGGGGCTATGGGTTTTTCTGGGTCCAATGACAGCGCCACAACAGGCCATTATATGAACTTTCAGGAGTTTCAGGCTTCACAAAATATCTGTCTGACTGCCCCCCTGGGCCAGAGTAATAATGAAACACTTTGACACATAGCCTACTAATGAGAGAGACACTTTGTAACCTTGCCTACCTATATGCACGTTCATTATTTTATGAAATACTCATCTAAAAACATGCATATGAGAAACACGCATACACATGCATATATAGCCTACTTCGAACTGTGTGCAACTGTGCACGCATAAAAGTGAAACATGATATTACATATATATCTGAAACACTCACACATGCACACATGAAAAGGCTGCATTGTATGTTGAAAACTTGTACGCTCATTTAACAGAATTTATTGTAATTCATATTTATACCGGTATGTATTTATACAAGTAATTTCATTAGTAGGCCTATGTATAAATAATTCAATACAGTATAATGTCAGTGTTATGTTTAACTGATTTCAGTATAATGATCAAAATAGTTTCAAATGTTATATTTAAAAAATCACGTGAATTCATTTCAGTAATATACACACACACACACACACATACGGACCCCCTGAGTATAGCCAAGGTTCAGTCCTTAACCGTGTATGGAGAATTTCACAAGCTCATCCAAGAGTTGAAGATGTATGAAGACAGGTGGAAGGGATATGTTCGACTGAATCCTCTCTCAGTTCAACCACTGGCCACTCTGCCTCGATCAGGTAAGCGATAAATGTATGAAAGTGGCCTAATATCCATGCTTATAATATGCCATAACTTAAGTAATAAAGTGACTAATAATGCATTATAGGCACAGCAGCCGTGCACAGACATTTAGAGGGGCAGGTGCTCAAATGAAAAAAGGGCACCTTGTGCAGCGAGTGGAACCGGATGGTTGGCTTAATAGTGTGAGATTTATAGATTTTGGGGCCTAAATAATATATTAGAAGCTTTTTTTTATCAAGAATTGATCAATGTCACCATGGTCCACATACTGTACAGTGTACACCGTACAAAATAAAAAGATTATTATTATTGTCCAGAGGGAAACGGGTGTCTATCTGTGCACGCCACTGAGGCACAACCTTTAAGTAAAGTGTTTCCACATACTCTATAGAGGTTTAGGCTTTGTCGTTTTCTTTTTTTGTTACAGACATCTAGCAATGGGGACTCAAACCTAACCATAGCCAATAGCTTCTCGGGTTGGGGTCTCCACAGTGAGTGGGGTTGTCCCAGAAGTGACCACGGTTATCTGGGAGGTCCTTCTCCCCATGCCTGCTATAGCCCATGGTCCAAAATGATGAAAAACGATGGGCTATAACCCATCGTTTGTTTTTTTCAAATCCTGAAAAATGATGAAAAACGGCGTATGCCGTACGATATGGGCTATACAAGCTCATATTGGTCAGATCAACATGGTGTCTGTGAGGTCAGATAGAGTTGCTGTCCAGCTCCATATATGCAGATCTAGGTGATGATCCAGTCTTCTCCATGTATGGCTATCCAGGGTCTGATGAGGTAAGTGTTGTGATCTTCATTTATGGAGACTGAGACGGCCATATATGAATTGTGTCACAAGGCGTGACTGACAGGAGACGTGACTGACAGGTCAGTCACAGGTTTTCATACTAAACTGCGAGCTACAGTCGCAACTATGTCTTCGAAAAGCATGATTTTATTTTGTATTTTTATCGTCGAAAACCATGACATTTTAAAACTATAGTACAGGGGTAGACAACCTTAGGCACGGGTGCCAACATTGGCACAGGGGAGGGTGATCACTGGCATGAGTGTGAGAGAGAGGATTTTTCTTTTCAAATTAAACATGTAAAAAATAATGTTTAGTCCGTTACCCATTTAGGCCTGACCTCAACATTTAAATAAAATCTAAATCCTCCAGTTTTCTGAAATAAATATTTTCACGTTTTTCAAAAATAGCAGACCTACAAGCTTGTAGCTTTTAGATCTGCTATTTTTCAATAGCTATACATTTTTAAAACACCAAAACTCCGCGGCTGACTGACGCGACGGACAGATTCCCGGAAACGCTCTCCTCCGCGTCAGTCAGCCGCGGAGGTGGAGCTTCTTTTCCATCCACCAGCTGTCTAAAAACCCGGTTTTTAAGCTGTGCGCAGCCGAGAACGTGCGCGGCTGTGAGCGAAGGTCTGCCTGCGGGGCTATAATACGTAGTCAAAAAGCATGATTTACATTTTTTTTTTTAAACTATCATCGAAAACCTTTCAAAAGCATTTTTGTTTTATCTTCAAACCATGAAAAACTATTGAAACCATGAAAATCAGGATTTATGCTCTTTTTTTCCCATCATTATTTATCGTAGTTTTTAACCTTTTAAACCTTTTAATTTGTTTTCTAATAAATATGTCTGCATTTCTTTCTGTAAAGCGACTTTGGGTACCTAGAAAAGCGCTATATAAATCGTATATATTATTATTATTATTAGACCATGAAAATATTATTTTAGTATCTGTTCCCATTGAAAAGCATCACAATTCAGTGTGACTGCACTCCAACAACTGAGGCTACACTTTATAGTTGTGTACCATAATGTTGAAAAGCCAATCTACAAGCTCACAACACGTCGCATAAGTCTGCTTTTCCACATTAAAAAGAATATTTATATTTTGAACAGTTCTGCCTATGACGACATGTCCAGTTCAGGTAAGCCAGATTTAGTCAACAAAAAAACTTACATTTAGACTGAAATAAACAACACTAATCTACTCAGTCAAAACAAAACACTTAATCACACTTCTTTCCTGTAAAAGGGACAATAAAGATTCTGAATGATTCAATATACCTGCATATTGGAAAAACACCACAAAGACGACAGAGTCTATTCCCAGAACGGAAGACACAAAAGAAAAACTTTATTTATCATTGAGCATCCAGAGAATCCAAGTAAGCTTCAAAAAGCAATAATGTTACATGGTCTCCACTCTCTCCACCCATAAACTTTCTTTAAAATTATTTTTCCCAAGATGGTCGTGGAACCTCCCGCGCTCTCCACTATGTACAATTATGATAAACACGGAGAATAAAAGAAAGGGTAAAACAAAGCCACGCTGCTCCGCTCCGCGTCTTTTTAATAATAAAACCAACCTCTGATTTATGTACAAATGTAAACATGAACAAAAAAGGTGCAGAAGTTACATCATGATTCTCCCATGGACAGACAGACAGACACAGACAGACACAGACACACACACACACACACCAACCATACTTTATGTATACTATCTCAGTGGTTCCCAAACCTTTTAACTCAAGACCCCCAAAAATGTATTGGACGTTTCCCGGGACCCAAACTAGTGAAAATAGCAGATCTACACACCTCACTTCACACCGCGTTGTGAGCTTGTATATCTGCTATTTTTTACTAATTCTTAAACTTTTGTTTTCCAATTGAATTTACTTTTTTTTAAAGAAATTACTGGAAAAAAAAGAATTACATTTTGTTTTTAATTCATGAATATATATATATATATATATATATATATATTAGCTTTTTTGGTAATGTTTTTGACAAATTATTTAAAACAAAATGTAGGAAAACAAAAATAAACCCATAAAAATGTATCAGCGACCCACAGATGGGTCCCAAGCCCAGTGTCTGGGAACCGGTGTACTAACGCAATGGTCATTCAATGCCATTTTTACCTTCCACTAGTCCTGAAGCCTGAGTCTGTAACCTCTCAAACCCCCGGATACTGCATTCATGATTATTGTGGAGAAGGTCTTACGGAAAACAGCCGATCGACAAGCTCAAAGCGTGTCGTGTTTACTCCCTATAATGTTCCATGTTTGTATGGACTTTCATTTGGCAAATATTAAAGTGGCACGATTTGGAATTCGGGGGTAAAAGAAAAAAAAATACCCACACACACACACACACAAAAGGAATAATTATAACCGTATAAGACCAAACAGAGTTTAGCGCTGCACTTTGTTTAAAATGACATTTTATTAGGACTAGCAACATCGCTGATATCGGTCATTTTGGGTCCGCTACAGCAGAGCCCAACCAGGTACAAATCAAGCCTTTTTACCATAAAGCAATTATTGTTCTTGTGAGGAAAAGAAAAAACTTTTACTATACTTCTGGAGACATGTGATGGCCCTCACAAATATAGTCACGCGCACACACACACACACACACACACACACACACACACACACACACACACACACACACACACACACACACACACACACACACACACACACACACACACACACACACACACCCCTATTTCTTGTGGCATTTCCATGTCAAAAGGTCAGCTAGGTTTAGTTTTTTTCCCATAATAAAAATCTCCCAGACGAAGTAGTTTTCTCCCACCAGGCAGGTTGTTTTTCCATTACTACGTCTGTTTCTGTTTCTGCCATGCCGTACCCTGCTGCAGCTCCACATCCTGACCACCGGGTGTCCCCATAGCACCACCACCACCACCACGACTAGCTAGCCTAATATTAACCCAAAATATATCAAAACCTATTTAGAAACCAACAACCAATTTAATGTATGTATTATGGATACATATTTTGGGGCAATTTCTTATACATAAAAAAGAAAAAAACGCCTAATATAATTCTTATAACCACTTAAGCCCTGTATTGTATTTTGTAGCGCTGTGTGCAAAAATAGTGAAAATAGACAATCTACAACCTCACAAGCGCATAGCATCGCGAGGTCTTGTCGATCGACAATCTTCACTTCTTTCAGATAGTCGTCTCATGAATGGTAATGGAAGCAAAGCGCTCCTTCCTAGTGGATTTGAAGTGGTTATCGCACAGCGCTGATAGCCAACGCATGGCCCCTTGCAAGGCGCTAACGCATCGCCCCATCCAGGCCGCTAACGCATCGCCCCATGCAAGGCGCCAACGCCAATGCCACCAATTGGGTAGAAGAGGAACTTTGGCTGAAGGTTCTCTTCCACCCGTACGACTTCGCAGAGCGGGAGACAGGAAATGGGACAGGCGGGGATAAAGTGCAGATGGCGACGTCACCATTCTGAAATTCCACCATTCAAGGTTCACGATTCAATTCAATTATAGACTCTTTTTTTGGACCAGTTAAATCCTATATACTTAGTTGACCAGAGAGTCCCACAGGGGGGGGGTCAATACTAGGGTTTTCACTCTATATTAAAATATTTTTGACAAGAATGGCAGATCTGAAAGCTGAAACGACATGTCGCCGCGACATGTTGAGCTTGTAGATCTGGCATTCCAGTCACGCGTTCTGGTGGTGGGGGTGGCTGTTTGGGGGACGGGACATAATTCTAATCTAGGTGGTTTTGCAGGTTGTGTGTCTGAAACTCAAGCAGCTGGCATTCAAGCTCTCGGTGGCATTAGAATTTTCCATTAAAAAAAAACAAAAAAAAACACGTATTCGATAAGCTCTTTTCGATCGATGTTTTTCATTCACTTCTTTTTTCCGTAGCTTTTGGGGGTGACACACCCCTACCAGGCTGCGAGCTGCAGACAGGGGGCGCCGTTTCTTTACAGTCTGTATTGACAAGGCCACACTCCAAGAAGACAGATGCATCGGCAACATGCTAATGGCAACAACAGAAAAAGGCAGGCGTGCACATACATGGAGGTGTGCACACACACACACAGTCTCACACACACACACACACACAGTCACACAGTCACACGCACACACAGCGAGAGAGAGAGAGAGATTCAGCCCTCATAGGACAGCAGACAAACCCACACAACCCTCAAAAGAAAAAGAGAAAAGCCAAAACATTTTTTAAAAAAAAGAAAAAAAATCATGAACCAAGTCTGTGATGGTTTCAGTCCTCCATCGAGTCCTCGGGGCGCTGCCCCCCCCCCAGGGCGCCACCGCCACCGCCACCGCCGCCGCCGCGCCTGTAGACGGGCGGGTTGATGCTGTGGAAGGCGGGCACCCAGCGGTTGTCGTGCAGGCCCACGTTGCAGCCCGGCGCGTCCCGGCGCGCGCCGTGGCAGCACATCCAGAAGCCCGGCCCGTACGGGTGCGCCTGGCAGTAGGGCTTGTGGTGCCAGCGGCACAGGGACACGTCGCCGCGCCCGTACCGCCGCTTGCACTGCTTGCACGGGTCGTCGCGGTAGCGCGGGTCCGACACCCAGCGCGAGTCGGCCGGCCGGATGCCGTAGCTCCGGATCACCAGGCGGAAGTAGTGGCACGAGCACTGCAGCGCCGCCAGCGAGCACGTGGGCAGCAGCGAGAAGACGTGCACCAGCAGGTGGTGGGGCAGCAGCGTCAGGAAGGGCTGCGGGTCCAGCAGGCGCTGGATCCGCTGGCGCACCGCCAGGAACTCCTGGGAGACGCTGCGCTGCAGCGGGAAGCTCGCCAACGCCGCGCCCCCCTGCTCCTCCTCGTCCTCCGAGGAGCTCCGCCGAGCCTCCTCCGAGGAACACAGCGAGGAGGAGGAGGAGGAGGAGGAGGGAGGACTGTCCGTGGTGGAGCAGGCATCTGGAGGGGCGTGCGCGGTGTGTGTAGCGGAGACTTGCGCCGTGTGCGCTGGGGCATGCACGGAGTGTGTTGGGGCTGGCGTGGTGTGTGTATTGACTTGCGGGGTGTGTGTAGAGGCACACGCGGTGTGTATAGAGGCACGCGCAGTGTCTGTTGGGGCACGCGCGCTGTGCGCGCAGAGAGGGCCAGATGAGAAGAACAACATGCCCGGGGGTGGTTCCTCCAGAGGCTCTGGGTTCTGGGAGTCACTATGGTCTTCAGTTAAAGGCTCCGCTTCAGGTTCCTGAGCGCCGCTGGGTCCGGGAGCACCCCGCACCTCCTCCAGGCAAATCTCCAGGCACTCAGGGGCCTCGTGGTCCACCTGGAGGCTCTCCCCGGGGGCCTCCCGGTCCAAAGCGCGTTCAGCCTCACTGGGAGGGACGGGCTCGACTGGGAGCGCACAGGAGACTAGCTGAACCTCTGGCAGCAGTGAGGAGGTGGAGGTGATCGGGGGAGGTGATGAAGGCTGGCCTCTCCGCAGACTGTTGCTCCTAGACAGACCTGGCCCTGACGAGGAGTTGCTCCTCGACAGCCCTGTTCCCGACGAGGAGTTGCTCCTCGACAGCCCTCCGCCAGACGAGGAGTTGCTCCTCTTCAGACACTCGGATTCCAGCCTGGCGACCATGTCGGACACCCTGACCACCTCCGATGCCTCCTCCTCCTCCTCCCCCTCCCCCTCCTCCTTCACCACCACCTCGGAGCCCTCGTTAGGAGCAGGGGGAGGCACGGAAGCAGGCGCGGCGGTAGCAGGCGCGGCGGTAGGATGCGGCGGCGCTTTGGTGGTACAGCTCGTGTGCACGTTGACGTTGGCTTTCTGTTCCAACAGCGCCACCATATCCACGACACACACTCCTCCCGCGCCATCCTCCTCCTCGGCTTCTCCCACACTCCTTCGGGCTGCCTGGCTCAAGGGCTGCTGCTCTCCTCCAGGGTTGCTGGTGCCGGTGTTGAGCTCGCTCTGCTGCTGCTGCTGCTGCTGCTGGTGGTGATGGAGGACGTGGTGGTGGTGGTGGCGATTGCTCCCCGATCTCCTCCGTCGCTTGGCGGACGAGCATCTCTCCCTGTCCCGCACGCCCCCCTTCACCTGAGTGGGTTAGAAATGGTTCATGCGTTACTTTTTATGCACTTTTTAATGGGGACATAATGTTATTATGTCCCCAGTCTCCCCACATGATGTTGGGCAGATGACAAGTACAGTGACAAGACATTTTTTTTTACCGCATCAGGAGTAATCAACTAACCATGCTAGAAAAACTGGTGAAACATTGGCCAAATTGTCTAATAATATAAAGACGTTTGAAAATAGACGATCTACAAGCTGACAACGCCTCCCAACTTGTGAGCTTGTAGATCTGCTATTTTCACAATATTTATCTGTGGAACAGAGATATGGCAGCTTTTACCTCACGACACCAACATAGGCAACGTAAAATGTATGCTTATCAACAACAGATAAACATCGACTACTGCCATCTCTTGATGTCGGTTTTATTGACCGACAGCAGCAAATATTGGCCGACACCGATATGTGGGCGTCTGGGCGATACATCGGAGCGTCCCAAATTAACACCAAATTAAATCAAATCAATCAATCATTCACCTTCAGAGACACGCCCCTGGCGGGAGTGGGAGCGGCCATGGTGATGACCTCGTGTTTCGGGGGGGCCTCCTCGCACCAGCCGTCCGATCCTCCGATGGGCGGGCCGACGGAGGTGAAGATGGCGATCTTCTGCTGCACGTTGCCCGGTTTGATGACCGCCCAGATGTCCACAGGCCCCTCCCCCTCCACCCCAGTAGCTCCTCCTCCTCCTCCTCCCTTGCGGTACAGCCCCTCCCCTCCCTGGCCTTTGGCTTTGCGTCTCCAGGCGTCTCCATGGCAACCTGTCGGTCCGTTGGTGTTGGTGTTGTTGTGGTTGTTGCCGTGGCGAAGCGTGTTCGCCGATATGACGGTCAGCGGGGAACGCCCCCTGACCCCGGCCACGCCTCCCGGGTTGCGGTTGCCAGGTTCCAACCTCACCTCGGACCTCGCGAGCTTAGGACACGCCTTCACGTGCATGGTAGACCTGGGAGAGAGAGAGAGAGACAGAGAGAGAGAGCGAGAACACCCGTTATAAGGAATAACAATTATAAGACTTTCCCTCGACTATTTGTTGTCATACAAAGAATTAAGATTAAAACACTTTGAGGGCTTTAAATAATTTAATCCGTGGTTCCACCACGCTTAATACGCTTTTTATTATTAAAAACAAAGAGCGGCTTTGTCGCGGACCTGGTGACGAGGCCTGTTGCGTTATGATGACGAAACCGGAAATAAAGCCATGCTCTGGGCTGCTAGGGCTTCTGGGAAAATGAGCTCAATGCAAGTGAACGGGGGTTTGTTTGTTTGGACTACAACATGCTGTGCAGGCTGTTCTTGTTTCGCATCGTAATGGCGGCATGCTTTCCTCTTCAACAACTCATGGGACTATTTTCCCGCGGATTTTCGTTGAATCAAAGCTGCAAATACTTCGGCGTATGCTCCAAAGGTAATAGATCGATCGCAGTAGAACGGTTAATGAATTATTCTTTTTTTTCGACATGAAACATTGGAAGATATAAATAATTACATTTCTCTTTACCTTTTAGGTTTGGCAACAGAGAGAGTGCAAATAACCTCAATATAAAGTCAGGCCTAATCAAAACTAATGTAGCCTAAATATGCCATTACCTAAATATTATACTCAACATTTCCGGGGAGATAGCTGCTAAAAATTATTGTAGACGTACCATTTGCACGGTTTTCGAAAATGAAAATGTAACAATTCATACAGATTAATGTTGATTTTGACAAAAAAATATATATTTAGTTGTAGTCATTTGAGTACTACAGACGAAAAACTGTTTAGGTCCACACTAATTATCCATAATATATAAACGATGGATAAGGGTTCAGGACAACGAGGCCTTTTCGTGGAGGAGTCAGAATAACATTTGGACTTAAAACAGTTTTTCGCCTGTAGTATTTTAAATAAAATTCTGTTTAGTTTAAATAAAAGTCTGTTTAGACATATTTTACTTTTAGTAACCTAATTGTCTCCACCAGGCCGAAGGCATGGGGGGAGAGTATGTTTTGCACTCCGTCCGTCCGTGTGTCCGTCCGTGTGTCCGTCCGTGTGTGTGTCCGTGAGCAGCTAATCTCGGCCACCGTTAACCCTAAACCCGGTCGATGCCAAATTTTGCACACACACTCCCTGGATGCCAACGATGAACCTCTGCCCCAAACTTTCCAGAACGGCCTGTTATAGCGCCACCAGGAGGCCGCTTTGTGCAAAACACGTTTTTGCACAGTACACCTACAGATTTTGTCCAAACATCGCGCAAATTGGTACACAGTCTCTCTAGAGCCATTCAACGAAACGGGTCTTTCAGATTTCTCAGACTCCATCCTGATTGGCTAAGATTGGCTTCCAAAGTTCACAGGAGTGCTCAGTTTCAAACAAAATGCTGCAAATCACATCGCGTGATTTCCGTGAAATTGTGCACGCACATTCCCACTAGGCCGAGGAAGAAATGCCACATGAACAATTTCAACTCAGCCTCAAGGTGGCGCTATAACTGGCCGAAAAGTGTTTTTACCTCTAACTGCACGGATCTGTGGATAACTTTGTATGCCAACTCCCTAGTTTACTTTTGTTGCCCTTTTATCCAACCACCAGATGAAGGCAAGCTGCAATGTCCTACATTCCTATCCTGGTGGAGACCTGTGCCCAGAAGGGCACTTTTTCTAGTTTTTGTCTACTTTTTGCAGGCATTGGCGGCGTCGTAATGGCTAATTTTACACTTGGTTGCATGTTGAAAATGGCAGATCTGCAAGCTCACAGCGCGACGCTGCCCGGCGGCATTGTGAGCTTTAAGATCTGCCATTTCCTGAACACCCGAACACAGCCAGACTTGTCTCAGTTCTACTGGATCTCTTCTCCACTAGTCCCTCCCTCCCCAATATGTTAGTCTAGTTTTTAACCGTTGATGAAATTGTGAATATATAGAGTCATCATTGCTTAGCTATTATTTAGCTTACGTCAGCGAAAAGAGGTAGTCGACAAACATTTTTCGTCATGTTTTAGTCAATGAAACCAACAACTGATACAGACGAATGGAAACGATTGAGATTATGCAAATATAATAGTAACAAATCACAGATTAGGATTAGCGGTAATTGCTTGCGGGGAACATACTCTGTTGGGTAGTAGCCAGCGGGGCATTTTACACAGCTTAGTCTCGCGTGGCCAGACTGTTGCCTCTCGCACTTTCCAAATGCTTCCGTCATACAGCCTGGAGCAACGGAAGCTCTGATCACGAGTAAAATATAAATGCTTCCGTCATACAGTCTGGAGCAACGGAAGCTCTGATCACGAGTAAAATATAAATGCTTCCGTCATACAGCCTGGAGCAACGGAAGCTCTGATCACGAGTAAAATATAAATGCTTCCGTCATACAGCCTGGAGCAACGGAAGCTCTGATCACGAGTAAAATATAAATGCTTCCGTCATACAGCCTGGAGCAACGGAAGCTCTGATCATGAGTAAAATATAAATGCTTCCGTCATACAGCCTGGAGCAACGGAAGCTCTGATCATGAGTAAAATATAAATGCTTCCGTCATACAGTCTGGAGCAACGGAAGCTCTGATCATGAGTGAAATATAAAGCGGAAGTGGAGCCTCCTCTCCACTTTCTTTTTCGTCTTTACAAATCATCTAAGCATAATATACGTTGTTGCTTAGCAGAAAAATAAATAAATAAATAAAATGTAAAAAAAGGGGGGGGGGGGGGGGGGGGGGCTGGAATACGATGTGGGCGTCTCGAGTGACGGGAAACTTTACTGGGCCAAATTAAACTGTTGGGTGTCAGACACTGTGAATGACAGACAGGCTCTTGGCAGCTGATCCAGCTGTGCCGCCGTAATCACAAGCAGATGTCACTATACACTTCAACGCGACGCTTTTAGGAGGGCACCGTTTCCCCAAACAGCGGGTCGGGAACAGGTCGTGGATCCATTTGTGTGAGTCACGACGCCAGTAAAAAAAATGTTTTTCCTCCTCCAAGTAAAATAAATCACACGCGTGTGAAATGAGTGGTGCAACTCCCCTCTCTCTCTCTCTCTCTCTCTCTCTCATTAGCAGGCAACAGTACAGCACTGTCTCTCTCTCTGTTTCTGGCACAACAGCGCCCCTACTGGTGCTAATAGTCATACTCGTGCTCATTAACGTCACATACATAGGCGGGCGTCCGACACATAGGACGGACACGGACATTGCTGTTCCTTGGAGTGGCTGCACCACTCAAAAAAGAAAATAAGTTTTCTAAAATGTGTCAAGAGACAAGAGTGTATATATTAAAAAAAAACCTAATGGAATTCTAATAGTAAGAAGGGAAAAAAAAGTAGTTATTTGTTCGTTTCCGCTCTCCTCCAAGAGAAGTCAGCTAAAGGACAACCCCCGTTGACAAGATCACAGGGACATGCATGACAATGAATGTCTACGATACACACTATTGACACAGAGCTGCTGCTAGACTAGCATACTGGTTGTTCCACAGTGATCTAAGCCTCGGTGAGATCACACCACTCAGCTAGCATCATCTACTGAGGTAATACTCTGTGTGTGTGTGTGCATGCGTGCGTGCGTGCGTCTCCCAGAGGGGCAGGTCTGCAGAACCTCGTGTTCTGCTTTTCACCTCCAGGCGTGCGCACTGCACGTGCGCATGTTCGAGAGAGAGAGAGAGAGAGAGAGAGAGAGAGAGAGAGTCGGTGCGAGCCTGTACATGTGGTTGAACATGTTGGCATAAACACACTGGGAGTCATACCAAAGACATGAGGAGAGGAGAGAGAGACTGAGGGGGAGAGAGAGAGAGAGAAAGAGAGGACAGAGAGAGGAGAACGAGAGAGGAGAGACCGAGGTAGAGAGAGAAAGAGGGGACAGCGAGAGGAGAAAGAGAGAGAGAGAGAGAGAGAGAGTGAGACAAGACATGAGGAATGTGTTTTATAACAGGGAGAAACTAATGTTTTGGTACACAATAGAGCGGAGCGGTTCCCAACCTTTTTTTTTCCCTCTCTCCAGCTCTGGAACACAAGCATCATTTTAACAATTCTCAATCGGACCCAACCCCAACTCCCAAGTCCCAACGACAATAGTACACATTTAGTATACAAGAAGGCATAAGACAGCAATTTCTTCAGTATTTTATAAATATTTAACGTTAACCCATTTAGGCCCGACGTCGAAATTAAAAGAAAGTCATTACACTTTTCTGAAAAACCTCATGTGGTTCTCAATATTTCATGTCAAGGACCTCAAAAAATATATGTAATAGGCCGTCGACCCCCATCTGAAAATATGTTACTCCAGGGACCTCCCCAGAAGCAGAGATTTGAGTTAAAAACATGCGCTCTGAAAGAATATATATTCAAAGATTTGCGCCACATTTTCACGATTTTTCAAAAATAGCAGATCTACAAACTCGTAGCGCGGCACTCGTGCCACTCTATGTGGTGGTAGATCTGCTATTTTTCAATAGCCAAAGTCCCTCATATTTAGATCCTGCACATACTTCTACACACAATTCTATATTCATTCGAACTCTGGACTGGAGAGTCTGGGAGTCAGATACAGTAGGTGGGGGTTATTTCAAAATAACTTGAAAAAGGTTGTTTTATTTGTGGAAAATAAGAATCCGTTGGAAATATCTTATTTCAATGTGGCGTTAAGATTGAAATGGCACACTTGCAAGAAAATATAAACATGGCACAGGTTGCTCTATTTTTCACTTTTTAACTCTATGGGAGAAACCTTATAACTATGGGAGCAGCCTTATAACTCTATGGGGAGCAGCCTTATAACTATGGGAGCAGCCTATGGGAGCAGCCTTATAACTCTATGGGGAGCAGCCTTATAACTATGGGAGCAGCCTATGGGAGCAGCCTTATAACTCTATGGGGAGCAGCCTTATAACTATGGGAGCAGCCTATGGGAGCAGCCTTATAACTCTATGGGAGCAGCCTTATAACTCTATGGGAGATGCCTTATAACTATGGGAGCAGCCTATGGGAGCAGCCTTATAACTCTATGGGAGCAGCCTTATAACTCTATGGGGAGCAGCCTTATAACTCTATGGGGAGCAGCCTTATAACTATGGGAGCAGCCTATGGGAGCAGCCTTATAACTCTATGGGAGCAGCCTTATAACTCTATGGGAGATGCCTTATAACTATGGGAGCAGCCTATGGGAGCAGCCTTATAACTCTATGGGAGCAGCCTTATAACTCTATGGGAGCAGCCTTATAACTCTATGGGAGCAGCCTTATAACTCTATGGGAGCAGCCTTATAACTCTATGGGAGCAGCCTTATAACTCTATGGGAGATGCCTTATAACTATGGGAGCAGCCTATGGGAGCAGCCTTATAACTCTATGGGAGCAGCCTTATAACTCTATGGGGAGCAGCCTTATAACTATGGGAGCAGCCTATGGGAGCAGCCTTATAACTCTATGGGAGCAGCCTTATAACTGGCGGATGCAAAAAGTGTCGTTCTTGATTGGGCCTTTCTTTTTTATATATATTTTTTATCCCACGATTTTGTAACGCATTTTTCACCCCTGTGTCAATTATCTAATGTGATCCTGGGCTCTACACACCCTCCGCCAACCTAGTCCCCATATATGGGGGACCTGGGGAGAGCAACGGACTTGAACTCGTGCTTCCTTCATGCATTTGGTACGATGACGCGTACCAAAGTTCAAGTCCGTTGCTCTCCCCATATATGGGGACCAGGTTGGCGGAGGGTGTGTAGAGCCCAGGATCACATTAGATAATTGACACAGGGGAAAAATGCGTTACAAAATCATGGGATAAAAAATATTTAAAAATAATAAAATAATAATAACTCGTCAAAAGTCGTTTTAGGCAGATACAGAGGTATTAGGTGGATGTACAGTCAGGCACGTAGGAGGGTCTTACCTCCAGGCTGACTGTTGATTGGTTGATGATTGACAGTTTCACATCTCTCATGCATTCACTCGTTCACTCTCATGCATTAAAAAAAAAAAAAAAAAAAAGGGAAAGAAAAGAGTCTTCCTCCAGGACGGGCCAGGTGTTGATCCGATGACCTCTGACCTCTGGGGTTCAGGGAGTCAGACAAACTGTGGAAGAAGAACACGAAACACACACACATTAGATCACTGATGGTTCCCAAACCTTTTCATGTCAGGGACCCCCAAAGATCGACCTTTGGCAGCGGAACCCCCATTTGAAAACATTTAACCCATTCTTGAAAATGACAGTTTTCTGAAAAAGCTATGTTTCCATGTCAGTCTTTCTTCGATTAAAAAAAAAAAAGCAGACCTACGAGTGGCGCGCTACGAGCTTGTAGATCTGCTATTTTTCAATAGCTAAAGCATAACGTAATGCTGACACCAAAAGGGGTTCCCGCCCAAAATGGGTTAAAGACAGTGGGTGCTCAGCTATAAACTATATAAATTAACCATAAACCACAAAAGTGGGGAAAAGCAGCACTCCAAAATAAAAGATGCAAAATGGTGCATTTGCAAACCACAAAAGTGGGGAAAAGCAGCACTCCAAAATAAAAGATGCAAAATGGTGCATTTGCAAACCACAAAAGTGGGGAAAAGCAGCACTCCAAAATAAAAGATGCAAAATGGTGCATTTGCAAACCACAAAAGTGGGGAAAAGCAGCACTCCAAAATAAAAGTGCAAAATGGTGCATTTGCAAACCACAAAAGTGGGGAAAAGCAGCACTCCAAAATAAAAGATGCAAAATGGTGCATTTGCAAACCACAAAAGTGGGGAAAAGCAGCACTCCAAAATAAAAGTGCAAAATGGTGCATTTGCAAACCACAAAAGTGGGGAAAAGCAGCACTCCAAAATAAAAGATGCAAAATGGTGCATTTATATAGCGCCTTTATCCAAGGCGCTTTACATAATGCATTACATTCACACACATCCATACACTGACGGCGGCGGAAACCATGCAAGGCACCAACCAACCAGCACATCAGGAGCAATTAGGGGTTCAGTATCTTGCTCAAGGACACTAACTCTGGGGGAGCCCGGGTTCGAACTGGCAACCTTGCGGTTACCACTCAGCCACTCTACACCTGAGCCACCGCTGCCCTTGCAAGACTCATGGCTCGGATGCAATTGAGAAGAACGGCAGCACAGCGGGATTAAAAGAAAAAAAAAAAAAGGGAATTTGCATGTTTTATTTTTGAGTGCCGCTTTTTCCACGTTTGTGGTTCATGTTGAAGGTAATCACACACATGTGCACGTTGTAGTGCATGAACTAAGTTATACACACACACACACACACGTTATCATGACGTGTCGTTCATTCCATCTCACACACACACACACACACACACACACACACACTTAGTATTTGACTACAAGAACTGTGTCTGTGACGTGTGTATGTTATGTCTGTGTGCTTTGAGTTCGTACACAACAACAACAGAATGTGATGCTGACCGTTTCACACACACAGCTGTTAAAACTCTTCTCCTGATACACACACACACACACACACACACACACACACACACACACACACACACACACACACACCCCTTGCCAGTATTAGGTGTGGGTGTGTTGGACTGAGTAAGTGGCAGTGAGAATGCATTCTCGGTGAGTGTGTGTGTGTGTGTGTGTGTGTGTGTGTGTGTGTGTGTGTCTGTGTGTGTGTGGCCAGTCTTGTGACGAGCCAATAAGCGTTTGGGACTCTACCCATGTCTATATAAGGCAGTGGCAGAGCGTAATCAATATGCTTGGAATGCACGCCATATTGTGTGCGCGCGTGCGTGTGTGTGAGGGAGTGAGAGAGAATCCAACACCTACTCTACTAATACTTGCTAGCCAGTGTCTCACACACACACACACACACACACACAAGCAGGTGCGTAGGCAAACAAGCGTCAATAAACAATATGTGATAAATATCATATCATGGGCCTACGACATCATCATCATCATCATCATCCACGATAGTAATTCATGGCAAAAAATGATATCACTTGAGACAGCAATACATTTGACCAGAAGATACAGTATTGGTAAACAGAATGGCCATCATCACATCACTCACACAGTCAACACCGAGACACAGCAGAGAGCAACCCAACACATGACTGCAGTGCTACACCCTACAAGAGAACAGAACTAAACAATAGGCTGTGACCCAGAAGAAGAAGAAGAAGGAGGCACGAAACTAGGACAACTAGGCAAGTGAGTGTGGGATAGAACCAGAGTAATCTAGGAAGAGAGTGGTGACACGCTTTGATCTCGCCGCAAAGCGGGTGCCTATGGGCTATAGTTCCAAACATCGCTCCTGTGGCTGGAACTATCCCATTGAGATGCAATGAGCGCTTCCGCATTC
>NC_139718.1:42190345-42270368 GCF_964188405.1 Protomyctophum parallelum | reverse complement strand
CATAAAAGAGATTTATAGGTAGACAGTCTAAATAAAAAAGTTCTACTCGTCCCGCCCTGCAGTTATTTTATAATCCGCGAATTAAAACGGGACTATTTCTTACAAGGCGTAATCATATGTGCAAGGGGAGTGGTGTTGTTTTGGTCACGTGGACCAATCGCGTAGCAGCTTTATTCCCTTCCCATAATAATATTAGAGCAATGGCGGCCACCAGTTCAACCAGCCAAGAGGGGAAAAATAAACCAAAACAGCGGGGAAAAGTGCGTAAAAGGGAATCAAAGGACTCTAACGAGGACGCTGTGTTTCACGCCACGTGTTACTGTCGCTTTATTTGTAAAAGACGATTGTGTTTGGCCGAGAAACGCTGCACATAGACGGTGCAGGGGGAAGAAGGAGAACGCTGCCTCGGACAGTCACGTCTGAAACCCCCCGAAAGAAACGTCGTTCTCGGACAGGTTTGCCCGTCCCTTCTGCTGGCCATGTCCTTCCAGCCATCTGCATCATTTGTGGACAAATATATTACTGTTTTGGAAAACGGAAGAAGCTTTCACAAGCAGAAACAGTGTCTGTCAGGTAAGCGACCACCCTCTCTCTCTCTCTCTCTCTCTCTCTCACACACACACACACACACACACACGTTAACATTGGACTGTGAAATATTGATTATGACGATAACTGTGCTACCGGTATTTACATACAGACCTATCATTTTCCCATTAGATCAGAGGTCTTTGATGTGCTGTGTTTGAGGCCAAGGCTTTGTGGGATCACTCTGTTGAATATCATGTCTTTTTGGGTAAGGAAGTTTGCAGATAGAAAGGCGGTGGTCTTGTGATGTAGTGCATTTATATATTATTATATTATATTATACTTATCATTGATAAAAGTGTTTATCTACAGAACAGAGACTGAAACACTGCTGATTGAATTACTACATTATTAGGAATGCATGGAGGTCAAGGGGGCAGGTCACTGTTATTTTTATATTACATAACCATATAATGGATAGAAGATACAAAAACAAATTTCACCTACATTTTGAATTGTAAATGTGTGATACTATATATATACTCTGTATTTTGGCTGTCTTTAGATACAATGTTGACAGCAGACACCTTTGCACATGTTAAGTATTTTTTTTGTCTGTGTGTGTGTGTATGTGTGTGTGTTTTCAGAAATTAACAACCCTTTGCTGCCAGCTACAACATATTCTGCGAACGAGTCATCCTGAAAATGAACCAACTAAGGAAGAAGTTCATAGACATTGTTAAGAAGAATGAGGATATTGATGCTTCAGACTACAGGTAACTGTGTCCTTGACAGTTCAGTAAACAAAAAAGAACCTCTTTCATACTGAAAAGTTTCAATTTTATTGATTTATTCGCTCACAAGAAAGGCTATGACACTATGTTTAAATTAATTTGTTTCTCATTGTGAAAAAATCCCTTTATTTATACATTTGTGCCCGTCTTTTTCTATATTTTCATTTTGCAGGCAGGATAAACTGAAAAGGCGGTTGGCCCGTGATTTCCCCCAGCTGCAACACGCAACATCTCTGAACTAGTTTTTGTTGAAACATTATCAGCAGATACACTGTTAGACAGGCTATCCATCAGACACGACCACAACTGAGTCAACCGAGGTAAGCCAACTGAAAGTGACAATGAACACACATCTGGACAAACTACAGAGCACACAAGGACACTGTATAGTGCAGGACTGATATTGAACTTGTAAATGAAACTCCCGGTATGAAATGCCCTTGGCCTCCCACAGCAGAGGATTTGAATGTTTCTGAAGCAAAATCTGTTGTGCCAGTTGAACTATTCAATGTAATTTCCTGGATTATAGGTGCAACAGAGGAACCAACACTAGACTGTTATGTTGATATTCCTGAAGATGTAAACCTAAAAGTTTTATCTGTTTGTCAATACATTGTGCATCTAAAGGTCGGAAGCAGACGCCTAAGTCACTGTGTCTTGGTCTAACTGTTCGCCATTTAACAGGTTCATCCAATGTTCTGTCACTACTGAATAGATTAGGACACTGTGCTTCATGGAACACAGTTGTCAGTCTAGACACTAGCCTAGCTCAACTACAACTTCTAGAGGGCAGAGACAAAATTCCTAAGGGGTTCTCAAAGAAGGCACCTACCATACTGGTGTGGGATAACATTGGTTTTGGGGAGGAGACACTGTCAGGTTGTGGAACTACTCACCATACAAATGGCATTATGCTACAAAGTTCTGTTGTTGAAACAATGTCTAGACCAGACAGACAGCCACTGCCGAAGTCAGTTTACACATTGAAAGCACCTCCTACCTTCAACACAATCCACAGTCTAAAAGACAAGGGCCACAGAACTTGTTTCAGGATGCAAGGTACAAATCATTCTGTACGGCATCATCAGCTTTGCCAGAACTGTCCATTCCCCCAACAAGTGATGCTCTCCACCAACATTGCAAAAGGGCAAACTACCAAGCAGCAGTGATGAGACGTTCTCTGACTAGTAGGATGTGTGCTCCTTCACCCATTGGCAGTGGAGAGGGCATGGAGGATGGGGAGTTAAAAGTAACATGGCTGACTAGAAATCCTGCCCCTGATAGTGTGTTGCAGGTAGTCCACTGTAATTGTAAAAAAGCAAATGTGAGACTGAAAGATGTTCATGTATGTCTGCAAAACTGTCTTGCACTGATTTGTCACTGCCAGGACTGTGAAAATGTGTCAAAGGAAACAGAAGAAAGAGGTACATGGGATGATGACATTTGTATGCTATTTTGTAGTTTGGGGGGGGGGGGGGTTGGATGTACAAATGACAGATGCTGTGACACTTTGCGGAACTTGTAAATAAATAAATGTTTCATACCATATGTTGTAATAATTCTGACCTCTAGTACTTTAATTTTTAGTCTTGTCCATTTCTTTGCATTATTCCAATTTAGGGGGCGTGGTAACATTTTGATAGATTTTCTGCCATGTTGGTCCAAGGTGCCCTGATTTTCTTTCTACCTTTCATTACACATTAGGTTGAGACATTTTCTATGTATGAAACATAAGCTCTTGGCACAATTTACTGTGTAGGTTTCATTGTACTGTGTGGCAAACACTTAAGTTGAAGCATATTCTTTAACAAATATGCTACATTTCATGATATAAATTCACATATGAGTAAACTAAAGGCACCAATACTTATGTCAGATGTTATGTATATGCATTTGACATTTTAGAAAAAAAAAATGTTGCCAAAAACACATTTTACAAGCAAAAACAGCAGCACACGATTTTCGTTTTTTGGTTATAAACTGTTTATACATTTATGGCTATAAAAAAAAAACAGCAGGTTTTTATGAGTAGAACTTTTTACCCAAAGTCTAGAAGGGTATTATCTATGAAAAAATGCATTGAATGCGTAGTTCGCTTGACATGGGAACGAAACTCATTTTCTAAGCACTTTTTCATGGGTCCCAACACGGCCTATATGGGGAGCAGCCTTATAACTATGGGAGCAGCCTATGGGAGCAGCCTTATAACTCTATGGGGAGCAGCCTTATAACTATGGGAGCAGCCTTATAACTCTATGGGAGCAGCCTTATAACTCTATGGGAGCAGCCTTATAACTATGGGAGCAGCCTTATAACTCTATGGGAGCAGCCTTATAACTCTATGGGAGCAGCCTTATAACTCTATGGGGAGCAGCCTTATAACTATGGGAGCAGCCTTATAACTCTATGGGAGCAGCCTTATAACTCTATGGGAGCAGCCTTATAACTCTATGGGGAGCAGCCTTATAACTATGGGAGCAGCCTCATAACTCTATGGGAGCAGCCTTATAACTCTATGGGGAGCAGCCTTATAACTATGGGAGCAGCCTATGGGAGCAGCCTTATAACTCTATGGGAGCAGCCTTATAACTATGGGAGCAGCCTCATAACTCTATGGGAGCAGCCTTATAACTCTATGGGGAGCAGCCTTATAACTATGGGAGCAGCCTATGGGAGCAGCCTTATAACTCTATGGGAGCAGCCTTATAACTCTATGGGAGCAGCCTTATAACTGGCGGATGCAAAAAGTGTCGTTCTTGATTGGGCCTTTCTTTTTTATATATATTTTTTATCCCACGATTTTGTAACGCATTTTTCACCCCTGTGTCAATTATCTAATGTGATCCTGGGCTCTACACACCCTCCGCCAACCTAGTCCCCATATATGGGGGACCTGGGGAGAGCAACGGACTTGAACTCGTGCTTCCTTCATGCATTTGGTACGATGACGCGTACCAAAGTTCAAGTCCGTTGCTCTCCCCATATATGGGGACCAGGTTGGCGGAGGGTGTGTAGAGCCCAGGATCACATTAGATAATTGACACAGGGGTGAAAAATGCGTTACAAAATCATGGGATAAAAAATATTTAAAAATAATAAAATAATAATAACTCGTCAAAAGTCGTTTTAGGCAGATACAGAGGTATTAGGTGGATGTACAGTCAGGCACGTAGGAGGGTCTTACCTCCAGGCTGACTGTTGATTGGTTGATGATTGACAGTTTCACATCTCTCATGCATTCACTCGTTCACTCTCATGCATTAAAAAAAAAAAAAAAAAAAGGGGAAAGAAAAGAGTCTTCCTCCAGGACGGGCCAGGTGTTGATCCGATGACCTCTGACCTCTGGGGTTCAGGGAGTCAGACAAACTGTGGAAGAAGAACACGAAACACACACACATTAGATCACTGATGGTTCCCAAACCTTTTCATGTCAAGGACCCCCAAAGATCGACCTTTGGCAGCGGAACCCCCATTTGAAAACATTTAACCCATTCTTGAAAATGACAGTTTTCTGAAAAAGCTATGTTTCCATGTCAGTCTTTCTTCGATTAAAAAAAAAAAGCAGACCTACGAGTGGCGCGCTACGAGCTTGTAGATCTGCTATTTTTCAATAGCTAAAGCATAACATGATGCTGACACCAAAAGGGGTTCCCGCCCAAAATGGGTTAAAGACAGTGGGTGCTCAGCTATAAACTATATAAATTAACCCATAAACCACAAAAGTGGGGAAAAGCAGCACTCCAAAATAAAAGATGCAAAATGGTGCATTTGCAAACCACAAAAGTGGGGAAAAGCAGCACTCCAAAATAAAAGATGCAAAATGGTGCATTTGCAAACCACAAAAGTGGGGAAAAGCAGCACTCCAAAATAAAAGTGCAAAATGGTGCATTTGCAAACCACAAAAGTGGGGAAAAGCAGCACTCCAAAATAAAAGATGCAAAATGGTGCATTTATATAGCGCCTTTATCCAAGGCGCTTTACATAATGCATTACATTCACACACATTCATACACTGACGGCGGCGGAAACCATGCAAGGCACCAACCAACCAGCACATCAGGAGCAATTAGGGGTTCAGTGTCTTGCTCAAGGACACTAACTCTGGGGGAGCCCGGGTTCGAACTGGCAACCTTGCGGTTACCACCCAGCCACTCTACACCTGAGCCACCGCCGCCCTTGCAAGACTCATGGCTCGGATGCAATTGAGAAGAACGGCAGCACAGCGGGATTAAAAGAAATTAAAAAAAAGGGAATTTGCATGTTTTATTTTTGAGTGCCGCTTTTTCCACGTTTGTGGTTCATGTTGAAGGTAATCACACACATGTGCACGTTGTAGTGCATGAACTAAGTTATACACACACACACACACACACACGTTATCATGACGTGTCGTTCATTCCATCACACACACACACACACACACACACTTAGTATTTGACTACAAGAACTGTGTCTGTGACGTGTGTATGTTATGTCTGTGTGCTTTGAGTTCGTACACAACAACAACAGAATGTGATGCTGACCGTTTCACACACACAGCTGTTAAAACTCTTCTCCTGATACACACACACACACACACACACACACACACACACACACACACACACACACACACACACACACACCCCTTGCCAGCATTAGCTGTGGGTGTGTTGGACTGAGTAAGTGGCAGTGAGAATGCATTCTCGGTGAGTGTGTGTGTGTGTGTGTGTGTGTGTGTGTGTGTGTGGCCAGTCTTGTGACGAGCCAATAAGCGTTTGGGACTCTACCCATGTCTATATAAGGCAGTGGCAGAGCGTAATCAATATGCTTGGAATGCACGCCATATTGTGTGCGCGCGTGCGTGTGTGTGAGGGAGTGAGAGAGAAACCAACACCTACTCTACTAATACTTGCTAGCCAGTGTCTCACACACACACACACACAAGCAGGTGCGTAGGCAAACAAGCGTCAATAAACAATATGTGATAAATATCATATCATGGGCCTACGACATCATCATCATCATCATCCACGATAGTAATTCATGGCAAAAAATGATATCACTTGAGACAGCAATACATTTGACCAGAAGATACAGTATTGGTAAACAGAATGGCCATCATCACATCACTCACACAGTCAACACCGAGACACAGCAGAGAGCAACCCAACACATGACTGCAGTGCTGCACCCTACAAGAGAACAGAACTAAACAATAGGCTGTGTGACCCAGAAGAAGAAGAAGAAGGAGGCACGAAACTAGGACAGCAAGTGAGTGTGGGATAGAACCAGAGTAATCTAGTAAGAGAGAGTGGTGACACGCTTTGATCTCGCCGCAAAGCGGGTGCCTATATGGGCTATAGTTCCAAACATCGCTCCTGTGGCTGGAACTATCCCATTGAGATGCAATGAGCGCTTCCGCATTCCATTGTTACAAATTATGCGAGTCAACGGGAGTGTCAATACTCTCTTACTAGATTACTCTGCCCTCCTCCCCCCCCCCCCCCCCCCCCCCCCCCCCCCAGTGAGGCTTTCCAACGTTGAGGCGCTCGGCCCTATTGGTAAGAGCGGGGACTGCAGGCGTACCCGTGGAGTTATGACGAGGAAACCCCGTGCAGCTGGGGTTTAACATTGAGCGCCCGTTTGCACTTCTGCATTTTGCACACGAAATTTGGCTAAGTAGACGGTTCTTCGCGGGGGGGGGGGGGGGGGGGTTGTCGCTCCGGTTCAGTCTCCGTCCTTACAATACTCTATGGGATAGAACTAGAGGAGAGGAGGCCGTCACAGCTCAGCCTTATTAAAACCCATTTAGACCCGAGGCAGATTCTAAAATATAAAAGGCTTCTAAATCCTTTTCTGAAATAACCTATGTTTCTATGTCAGTGGTTCTCAAACTATTTCATGTCAAGGAGGACCCCCAAGAAATATGCGTAATTGGCCGCCGGCCGCCCCCATCTTAAAAATATGTTGTTTCAGGGACCGACCCCCCCCCCCCCCCCCCCCCCCGCCCCAAGAGTTAAATTATTGTTAAACATCTGCATTACTTAATTTACAAGAAGACTACACAAGAGAAATGTAGATTTGTTATCTTGATCCACGTTTGCATGTTCTCTCTCCCGTGGTACCACATCAATACAGCATGGAAATGTGGTCCGAGAGGCTAAATGTCATCAAATGGTGGTCTGTGGCTCAAATGCCGAATAAATAATTGGACCTCGATATGAAAATGGTTGAAAACCACTGCTCTAAATTAACCCATTCTGACCCGAGATCAGATTCTAAAAATGTCTTCGACGTCCTGACAGTTTTCTGAAAAAGCAGTGTTTGTCAGTCGTTCTTCGATTTTTCAAAAATAGCAGACCTTCAAGCTCGTAGCGCGCCACTCGGTGGCGCGCTATGAGCTTGTAGATCTGCTATTTTTTCAATAGCTAAAGCATACCATAATGCTAACACCAAAAGGGGTTCCCCTCCCAAAATGGGTTATGAGACAAATAAATTAACTCTAACTAAATATCCAATGAACTCCATCATCATCATCATCATCATCATCATTTTTCGACTGCGTTCGATATCATGGATTTCACAATGCCACGGCAGACTTTCCGGTCCTTCATTGCCATCCCCAGTTCCTGCTTACTGATGCACGTGTCCCTATTAGCGATGGCATCAGGGGAAGGACTCTGGTCTGCCTTGGGGCAGGAGTCCAGAGAAGAAGGGAACATATAACCTCATTGTCAGCTCTGTGGCCAGTGGTCGCTGGCCGGCAAACTGTGTTCTTCTGGATCGGACTGGTGAAGAAACACGGGGGAAGGTTGCCGTATATTAGATTAGTCGATGGGTGGCTTTTCCAAGAGAGATTCATTAGAAGGCGGGTGTAAGTGCCATCCAACCGTTTCTCTCATTTCTTACCAAGCTGGGATGACCAGATCTTATGCATGTCATTGCAGGCTGACCAGGCCAACTCCAAGTTCTCCAACTGACTAAATCCAACTACGTCCAATCAGCTGAAACAAACTCAAAATAAATCCAGTTACCTACAAGGCAACAAGCTCTTCTTGTTGTGAGCTTCTATAGATCTGCCATTTTCTCCATTTGTCAGACGACAAAATAATGGTTTTAAATGGTGTCAGTGTTAGATAAGTGTGCGGGCTGACTGTCTTCACTCTCCCAAACACAGTCGGATTGGAAATTGATTGATTATTTAATCAATCAAAAACAGGCTGTTTTTCCTCCATTGACGTACTCTGTTCTCTTTGGGGGGGATAATGATCAATGTTAACCCATTGAATTACACATATGCATACAGTACGACCTCAACTAACCTAAACCTAATTTAATTCTACTGATAGTTAAAATCAACATTGTTAAAACTGTAGGCTACTACATCTCTCTCTCTCTCTCTCTCTCAGACTTATTTTCTCTCTATATACAACTTATTTTCTTTCAATTACACACACCATGAATTCATGGAGACTTTTGTCGCATTCCTAAGAACATCATTTGATGACAGACGATGGAGTCGACTCAAAAGCGTCGCGGTACACCACAGTTGGTTGCCTATCGAATTCGGTTACCTCACGTTAACCTCCATTAAGCGGGTCACATAATCCCACACCACACCAAAGAGATTCTATATAAAGAGGCGTGAAAATCACCATTGCTGTTACATATCATATACTGCAAAAAAAAAAACAAACATAGAATTGTCAATAATGTAATAATAAAAATAAGTCAATACAAATCACAATTTAGATTGTTCTAATATATAGATACTAGGCTAATGTTATTGTATTTTATCTGTTTCACATTATGGCTTTTGTGTATCATGTAGGCCTACAGTATAACAGGGCTAGCTTTTGTAGGCCATTATGTAGGCCTATACAGTATAATAGGCCTATCATTTTGGTCATGACCCATTGGAAAGCACTTTGGGTTAACGGTTGTTATAAATGTGCCACATGAATAAAGATGACTTGATGTTCTGACTGTCTGGGGAGAAAGGTTTCATGTAGGCTATATCAAACAATAATGCTTCATAATGGTTATAATCTTTTCCTTTCCATTGCACTAAAATCTGAATTCAATTTTGGACGCACGTTTACATGCATAGGCCACGCCCACGCACGTTCATGCACATATACTTATATTCTGAATGAATATGTTACTAAAGCAATTTCAGCTTTGATCCATTCATGAATATGATAAATAATGAGTAAATAATTAAAGTAGCATGCATATATATGGTACCTTTTCGCTGTTCAACACAGACCAGTTCTGTAGAAGGATAATATTAGAAGTAGAATAGAATGAAAAAAACGTCCTAGTGACACTGGGCAAGATAAGAATATTCAGATTTTTTTTCTTTTTTGGCATTTCGCTTTTCGCTTTCCGTACGCTAACGCTCTGTGCAACTATTAGCTTGTCATTGACTCCCATGTTAGCGCGGCGGAAAGAATGACTCGTATTTCCTAATCTAGGGCGCTCTCCGTGGTGATGAATGGATCGATATGCTGGCGCTTCATTTCTGCTCCTCATCCGTCTCTCCCGCAAAATATGAACGCTTTTTGGAGCGTAAAAAAAAAAATTAAGATGATCGGGGATGTGAGGTCACTTTGTAAAGTCAACTTTTTTAGGAAAGTGTTTCCGGTTCATGGCTTTCAGAGTAAAAGCAATCAGACAACTCTGGCACCCCGGAGCTTCTATTTTGATGCACTTCCGGCACTAAATGAATGAGAGTGTCGCCTCTTTATATAGAATCTCTTTGACCACACAGTGGCGTAGCACGCAGAGCTGCGCACGAGAACACGCTGCGCGGTCCAGCGCACGCGCATGTGCGACATCTGCTTACGGGGTACGTGCGTGCGGTGTGCAGGACACAGATGTGAGTGTGTGCACACACACTGGACACACACACACACACACACCGCAACCCAACTGACAGCGTGTCGCGGGTTTGAGTCCCGATCCCGACGACCTTTGCTGCGTGTCTAATTCCCTTTTTTACTATTTAAAAAAACCCTTTTAAAATAGTTCAAATAGCCGATCTACAAGCTCACAACGTGTCGATGTAGATGGGCTAGTTGAAATGTACATAACTTGGTGTTCATATATTCGAACGGGTAAGGACTAGTAGGCCTATATAAAAATAAAACATTTCACATCCTGCAGATCCAGTATCCAGTGTTATCTCCCCTACCTACAGTATGCCGTCATATCTTCTATGGGGTTCCTGGCAGAATATCTTTCTCAAAATAGGGTTCTGTGGCCTGATAAATGTCCATTTGGGGGGTTCTGGACTATTGTCCTATTAAAACAAACACCGTCCCACATACTGTAAAAACTGAAATGGGGTTAAAAACCACTGTCCTACATACTTGTAATAGAAGCTCAGCTCACTGTGTGTGTGTGTAGCTCACTGTGTGTGTGTGTGTGTGTGTGTGTGTGTGTGTGTGTAGCTCACTGTGTGTGTGTGTGTGTGTGTGTGTGTGTGTGTGTGTGTGTGTGTGTGTGCGTGCGCGCGCGCGCGCGCGCGCGCGCCGTGCATGTGCACAGAGAACAAAGCTTCTTTTACAAAGTAGTCAAACAGGATCTTTACATTTTGACCTGGGAGTGAGACGCCCAGCTGACAGACAGACAGACAGACAGACAGACAGACAGACTCCACAGAGTCATGTGACCATCGGCTCCGCCCCGGCAGACAGACAGACATACCTCCACATGTCTCTACAAGACGAGGTGAGCCGGGCGGATGCCAGAGCTGTCAGCCCGTCTCCACAGCGGAACAATGGATCTCCAATGTTCTCTATTCGTCCATTCTATTCTACAGCAGTGGTTTTCAGCCCTTTTCACACCGAGGCCCATTATATATTTTGGCATTATGGGTCACGGACCACCACACCCCAAAACTTTGAATATTTTACCGTTGGATAAGATTCCCGTGCCGGATCGATATGGCCCCGTTGATCAAATCAACAATTCTTCTACATGCTCCAATTGTGTAGACTTCTTGTAAATTAAGTAATGCAGACGTTTAACAATAATGTAACTCTTGAGAGCGTAATATGAAACCAAATGGACCCCGCACCCGTAAGGGTAAAGGGTAAGGGTCCTCACCTCTGGAACTCCCTCCCCCCCCGGATATAAGAAACATGGACTCAATCACCTCATTTCAAACCCACCTGTTTAGGCAGGCCTATGATTGGTCTGTGTTTTCTGCTGCAAGCTATACTTTATTGTCTGCTTTTGCTTTGCTTTGCCTTAACTGTGTTTTGTGTCAACTGTTTTTAACGTGTTGTGCGGCGACCTCGAGCGCCCTGAAAGGCGCCTTATAATTAAAAAGTATTATCATTATTAGGTTTCATTTTACGCTCTCAAGAGTTAAATCTCTATAATGGTCCATTTGGTTACCAACTCTCCCATCATTTAGCTGGGTGGGGGACCACCTAGAGTAGGATCCCTTCAAGGGCCTCCCCGGCCCATTGGTTGAAAACCACTGTTCGAACGCATTGATTTTCAGCCCCTTCTCACTTCGACGAGCCGAGGTCTGTTATTATTCATTTTAGGCCAGTGGTTCTCAACGTGTGGTTCGGAACCCCCAGGCGGGGTCCCTCCAGATGACAATGAAGTGGATTTTTAGACCTTTTTTTAATACCTAAAGATAAAGTCATTACTGCCTCAAAAGTACTACAAAAAAAATGGGGAAACATTGACCAAAATTGTCAAATATTATAAGAAAGAGGCAAGAACTGTGAAAATAGCCAATCTACAGGCTTGGGTCCCCAGTTCAAATAGGACTATTTTGTGGGGTCACGGCTGGCCTGGAAAGGCTGAGAATCACTACATCTAGGCCACAGACAGACCCCCATGTAATACAGTATTATTATTTTTTTATCTCTGGTAAACAAAAATACACACTAAACTATGGAATAGTAGTACTAATAGTAACTACAAACATGGACCCAGTCGGGTCCAACTGGTTCCATTTGGTACAATCTCAAAAAAGGTTACAGACAGTTAAGGGTCCAATTCAATCATTAAACTGGGGACTCAATGTCTGAAATGTCCAGGATTATTCCTTTCCTTTTCAAATATATTTATATATTATAGATCAGATATCTTAACTTTTTTGCACGCCACACTGTGATACAGAGCCCACGTAGTTAATAAGACTAATCAATTTAATGGGGGGAAAAACAAATGTCCTACATGAGTGTGTTATTTTTCCATACATTTGGGGTTCATTTCCCAGGTAGCGGTCCTAAAACGTGTGACCTAGGGCTGCCTGCCTGCCTGCAACTAAATATCCATTATGGTCTTTCTTAGTGGTCACTGTATTGATTACTTGTCAGATTTATTTTAATCATTAACCTTTTTTTCACATGCACAAATCAATGCAAAGAACGAATAGTGCAAAAAGCTAGAGAAACCAGAGTTTGTGTGTGTGTGTGTGTGTGTGTGTGTGTGTGTGTGTGACTGTGTGTGTGTGTGTGCGTACGTGCACGTTCGTGAGGGAGAGAGCTAACCCACCCAGAAACATCTGGTTAGGTTGAATCAGTCACGTCATAGCATTACATCATTGGCATTACACACACACACACACACACACACAGACTGCATCCACACAGTCGCGTCACGAAGATGCTCCTTGCCGCTCGCGGCAGGAGTCTCTTCCTGGTTTTTAGACAGCTGGTGGATGCAAATGAAGCTCCACCCACGCTGCAACTTGACACGTCGGACAGGAAACCTGGAAACGCTTTGGCCCCGCGTCAAGTTGCAGCGTGGGTGGAGCTTCATTTGCATCCACCAGCCGTCCAAAAACCAGGAAGAGACTCCTGCCCGCATCTCTGTGACTCGACTGTGTGGAAGCACCCACACACGCGCGCAAAATACAGATGCCTCATTGGCCGCTAAGGTTGGGCGATATGCAATTTTTTTTCAACCGCCCATCGTCTGACCAAGAATCGGCGATTGACGATGTATTCGTGTCATAAAAGTAAAGTGAGAACAGCTCAGATCTACAAGCTCTTAAGGTGCCGGGTCCTGCCTGTTTTTGCAGCTCCGTTCGCTAGGCGTTGAGAGCTTGTAGATCAGTCTGTTTCTGCTGCGCAGCCAGGGTAACTTGCTCCCTTGCCTTCCCGCACCGGTCCGTCGGAGGCTCGGAGCGGAGCCCACAAGCTCCTGCGGCCGGGCTGATCCACAGGCTCTCAAGGCATCGCGTGCGTCCTGCCTGTTTTTGCAGTGCCGTTCGCTACGCGTTGAGAGCTTGTAGATCTGTCCATTTTTGCAGCGCTGGTGTCGGGGTTCGTTCACGTTGATGATCCCCGAGCCTATACAGTGGAGAAGTCTTGCCTCCCCGCACATGCTCAGAGGGGCGCTAACTCTAAGCTAAGCGCTAAGCTAACGTTGCCCGAGCCTATACAGTATAGGCTCGGGGATCGTTAGCTTAGCTTAGCGTGTAGCTACTGTTTCAACACACTGAACTAACTTCATCTATACTAACACTACCAGCCTGTTTTTTATTTCCCCCCCCCCCCGACTTCACGGGTGGCGCATTGGGATTGTGATGAGACACGAGACAGCAGTGTGCATTCTGTTGTGACTGTATATTATTAAACTGCATGGGTCTGGACTCCGGAGCTTAAACAACATGTAGGCTACAGCCTCCCTCGGCTCTTACGGCTGCCGTTAGTGCCGTTCCCCGATGCTGCTGACTGCTGAGTGCGGGGAGTCGGACTGTGGGAGCATACCATTATAACGGGAGGAGGGGATTTCCACCCGGCCGCTTGCTGGCCCAAATTGATTCACATGCTCACACTTTACAGGTTGATTGGGCTAAATCGTCCCGAAAAATCGCCTAATAAAAATATTCGGCGATTGGATTCGTATATTCGCGATTGACGATGTATTCGTATCGTCACCCAACCCTATTGGCCGCTGCAGAAACTTGTATCGACGTGAGAGCGGAAGTGCGCCGGAAGTGCGTATGGGCCACTACGCCACGCTGCCAGTCAGGTGACTTGACTGTACTGGCCAATCACAGCACGTCCTTTCCGGGACTGTCGGACCTGAACACACACACACACACACACACACACACACACACACACACACACTCTCTCTCTCTCTCTGGAACAATCGTTGGAACTACTGGAGATAACAGTGTGGTTTAATCACAGGCCAGAGTTCAGTGTGCTTAAAAGTGGATTGACAAATAACACTGGGAGGGTCTCTCTGGTCTGGTTCACCAGTTCTCTGTTGACCACGTGCACCCTACCCTACCCTAACCTCGCGTCCCAATTCTGAGGCGAACATTCAGTGAAAAACAGCTGATGTACAAGCTCACAATGTGTCACACAGTACTGCAACCTCTTGTGAGCTTACTGTACTGGGTAATGTAGACGGAAACAAGGAGTGGATGAAGTAGAGAGCACTGGGGTACCCTGCCTGGTCAGCTATAAGTATAAAGTGTTGTAATAACTATTAGATATTAACTCTGAATGCCTAGTAATAATGCCCTGTACATGCAACGCCGCTGTATTCAAGCAGTGCCGCTCGACACCGCAGTTATGAACGCTGCTCCGTGGATTCGTCTATACCAGCAGTCGCTAATGTGCCCTTCTCGCTGTATTTAGGCGTTTTTTATTTTTCATTGTTTGTTTTTTTGTTGCCCAAAAACATCCCCGTCTCTCTCACCCAACAATACAGACTGAGGGCAATGTGTTTCTGCAGGCAAACACCACCACACTAGTCCAGTGGCTGATAAGTGATAACTGCTGGTATAGAGGGAAATAGAATATCTATATTGTTTTTCTATGTAAACAAGGAGGGCTTTACAGCACACAGCAGGAAAAAGGCCCTGAATGAATGGCATCTACACAAGAACGCTACGAATCACTCTCGTCGTCGCATGGCGTTTGGTCGGAAACCACATGAGGGAGGGACGTCTACGGAGGCCTCCCGTCCCGCGGGTCACAGACACGGTCGGAGAGAGATTCAAGGGTGAGGCTGTGGCAAGGCACGGTGTCAGTCACCCCGGAAGTGGTCTGGTTGCAAGCAAACCGACACCGTGCACTGGGTGGGAGCCAGGCCAAGAAGGCACAGCCACAGCTAGAAGGGGGAAAGAGAAGAGACACAGCACCGACCTACATGGACACACAGTGGCGGTGTGAACGGAGCAAGCAAGCACTGCAGACTAAAACGAAAATTGTTCGTTGACAACCTTTTTTCACCGACAAAAACTACATGGAAACTAAATGAAAACTAAGCTACGATGACTGAAACCAAGACTAAATATACTGACAATTCCGTCGACAAAATGTTAAAACTAAAATGTTAGGAAGGAACTAGTGGACAAGAGGTCCAGTTTAAGTAATAAAATAGCTGATCTACAAGCTGTGAGCTTGTAGATCGGCTATTTCCATAGTGTCAAAACAGTCATTACGATGGCATCAAGGCCCACCAAAATACATTTTAGTCGTAGACAAGCTCAACTGGCAAAAACTTGCAGCAAGGCAATTTCCAATGCCAATAACGGTGGTCTTTCCTGGGAATCTGTCAAATTGATGACCGTCTTGCACAAATATGCTCTTATTTATTCACCAATTCAACCATGTCAGCTACACCCAGCTATTAAAACTACCCCACCTCTGTCTGAAACCAGAGAAGAGCTTTACAATTCTGTCCCAAAGCCTCACATCTTTCTGCACTGTAGTCATTTAGTCACAACTCACAAGCACTTGTTAATAAGTTCATTGGTTCATTATTAACCATTTTTTATTTCACGGAATTTCTTTCTGCTAAATATAAAAAAATAGCAGATCTACAAGGCAAGCAGCAACACGGCGCATTGCGTTGAGAGCTTGTAGATCGCCTATTTTAATATTTTTTGCTACTTAGTGTGATGCATGAAAAGTTGAAATATGGAGATACAGGGTTTCTGCTGGACAGCGACGACAATATATTATAGGAGTTTTAAAGCCACAATGTGGTGCTTGCCATTGTCTTGATGCTAGCGTTGCTCCTCGACAAAATTTGATGACTCATCATCGTGAATTAGGAACAGCTGCGTTACGTTAGTGGTGTGTGTGTGTGTGTGTGTGTGTCGTTACCGTCACTCCACAAAAACAAGCCTCCACTTAACCAATTCCAACCTGGTGCCTATAGGTAAGTGGCTTTCATCCCTTTTCAGATCAAGGTCCATTATTCATTCAGCATTTGAGCCACGGACCACCATTTGATGACATTTAGCCTCTCAGACCCGAAATAATATGTTGTTGTCAATGGATAAGATTTTGCCCACAATTCCATGCTTTTGGCAAACGTTTATTAAAATAACAATTGTTCGACATTCTCTAAATGGACCTTTCGGTAAGCGCCCCTTCTGCCCGGCGACAGCCCAACAATATATAGCAGCATAACATGCATAGGTTTTTTTCTGAAAACTATTTTGATTTAAGAAGGCATTTGTAGAATCGGCCTCAGGTCTTAATGGGTTAATTATGGATTAATTACAAAAAAGGAATGAATAGTCACTGAGAACAGAATCGATAGTTGCCGCCCTAATTTTATTACACACCAGCTTTTGATCTTCACGCAATACTGGCACTTAATAATTCATGTCACCCAGGCCCCTTTTCCACCGGTTGGTTCCCAGTGGGAACCGGTTCAGTTCTTTTTGGTTTTTAGTCCATGAGCCAAAATTGAAACGTTAATTATGAGTTGAGTGTGCAAAACCATACCTATATTAGATTGTTATCACCATTAAACTTCCCCAATTGAGTACTTACACGAAGACAATGATTTATTGTATTACAAATTTTACATTTTTAAATACGCAAATGAGGCATTATGCAGGAAAATATGCAAAATAATCAAAAATATGAAAAAGCTACTACTGTGGAAGGGTTATCATGTATTAATTTACTTGTATTGATCCGATAAACAATTTAATATAGGGTATAGTTTGCCCATCAATTTTGGAGCTCTGGCTCATGGACTAAAAACCAAAAAGAACTGAACCGGTGGAAAAGGGGTCCCAGTGTCATGTCAATCATGAGTAGTACTAGTGGGTCCGATTGCAGCTTTTTAGCGCCATCGTTTGGATGCAAGCGAGGGTTCCTACACCCTGGCAGAGGGGACGGGACGCCGCAGGCCAGTGCAACTTGGAGACTGTTGCCGTTTAATGGGTGTGACCAGCAGCAGCGCGAGTCTCAGAGTCAGACACTTCTTCTCACTCGCACTATGACACAATTCTTCTCCACTGAAAACAATCAAATTCTGTGTCACTAATCATTTCACACAATGCCACAAGGAGAACTCCATTCACACATTAAATCACATGAACGATCATATCTCTCTCTCTCCACTGACGCAAATACAGAGGAGACGGTGTCTGCCGCCCACGACACCTGGTTCAGGTGCCACCGTTTCCACCATCTTAAAGCTCATCATCATTGCTCGTCACAGATTTAACCCATTCTGAACGGGCACCCATTTTGGTGTCAGCATCATGTTATGCTTTAGCTATTTAAAAATAGCAGATCTACAAGCTCATATCGCGCCACCGAGTGGCGCGATACGAGCTTGTAGGTCTGCTATTTTTGAAAAATCGAAGAGCGACTGACATTTTTAGAATCTGATCTCAGGTCAGAATGGGTTCATCAGACCAGTGTGTGTCCGGCGGAAACCTCGTATGAATCTGATCTCAGGTCAGAATGGGTTAAGAGTATAGTGTTTTGTTCGGTAACAGGCATCTCACCTCTTGTTTAGTTCGTTACTGCGAGAGTGAGGTCTAGCCAAAACCAACTCGGGATTCCTGGATCGCTGCCCTCCACAATTTCCTATCCAACATCAGGCTCTTGAGCTCTGCAGTGTTGTTAGGGCAAGCTGTCGCGCCGCAGCACGTCTACATAGGTGGTACGCTTCTTTCCCCTCCTGGCTTTGCCCCGAGTTGGCTCCCATAGAGACAATTTACTGGCCTCGTCCTTCCCTCTCTGACTTTGTCTGTGACCCGTGGTAGGTCCCCAGAGGTCCACATTTCTGATTGTTCTTGTTGATGATCCTCTTGTTTGTGTTCAATAAAGTGAACAAACATAAATGCTACAGTCAGTATACCAATTTTATTCAATCAGTAGGAGAGAACCACACAAAGACAATTTATCAGCTTCAATTTGACAGTGATCCAGTTCTCTGGAATCTTTTTTTTTCCCCACCAACAAAAAATTGGTATACTTCCTGACGTGAAAGTGTATTTTTGGTAAAAAAAGAGCTGGAAAGATGGGGAGACCTGTTTCTGAACAATCACTCTAGGGAAGATGTGCCCACACTTTTGACTTGAGAGCAACTTTCAAAATGACAAGCTCAACAAGCTCTACCCAGGAAAAGGATATTGCTGAAAATAGTTAAACAATTTACCTGAGGCCGGGGGCTTTGGAATAGCAGCAATGGCATTGCATATAAGACTAACGCACTGGGAAAATATAGGTTTAATTGGTATGGTTTTCTATAGCTTTGTAATATGCTACTGATGTTTGTGATACAATACTTGAAAACAAAGTATAGTATTGTGGGTTTGAGCTGAAGCCCTTTTTGATGTCAATCATGTCACCTTATTTTATTTGTATTTACATTTAAATAATATAGTTTTAGGGCATGTCATGTGGTCTACAGCTCAGTGGCCTTGTGGTTAGACTGTCCGCCCTGAGACTGGGAGGTCAGGGTTCGATCCCCGGCCAGGTCATACCAAAGACTCTAAAAAATGGGACCCAGTGCCTCCCTGCTTGACACTCGGCATCAAGGGTTGGATTGGGGGGGTAAGTCCCTGCGACATACTAGCGTCATGTCCAGGGGGTGTACATGTACATCAAGCTGCCTCACGCCACAGAATTCGGCAAGGCTACTTACCATGTGGTCTACAGCATTTGTGATTTACTGGTAGATCACAAATTACGTTTTGGGCACCCCTGCTCTAGGGCTACCCAACGTGATGCCAGCAGGCCGCATTGCGTGCATCACATTATTGCAGGCATTCATTCATAAAAAAAATTATATATATAATTCTCCTGTCAATTACTAATAACCACAATAGGAGATATGATGTGCATATTATGTACGAATCATTGAGAACGCAATCAAAGAAGCAGTCATGGCCAAAGATAAACGTAAAATGTGTGATGAAGATGGACACAGGACATTGTGATCTTAGCAAACTTTAGCATTTTTTTGTGGAAGTAGATGACAAGAGTGTGCGCCTCAGTCAACCACGACAAATCTATGACATACGACTCCCAAATGACCGACTACATTATAAAAAAGCATCCAAAAGCATAAAACATATCGTGAAAATGTGTGGAGAGGTGACAGTGTGCAACTGTCTGTGCATACAAAGCTTGGCGTGCATACAAAGCTTGGCGACTGGATCATCAGTCCAGTGGTTTGCGAGATTAGCTCCGAAGAGACACACAGTCACACACAAACACACACAGACCCAGCCTCTTGGTAGAGCCACACCGTAAAAACATCAATCACAACCCCCACTTTGCAATGCTCTCTGACAAGACAGACTGAAGAGCCTGTATGCTGAAATGGAGGAAATATCACGTCCAAAACACATTTCGCACATTCCTATACCGAGGCTGCATTACTCGCTAGTAGTGACTATTTTGTAATCCTTCTACACGTAAAACCGGAGAGAAGGCAACTTCAGGGCTCGAGATTAACGGCGTCCCGATCTATTTGGGACTTAAATTTATCTCATTCGGGACGGTTTCGGGACTAGAGGAGTTTTTACACTGGAAATGCACATAACGTGTGCAGCGAGGAGCAGCATGAGACTAGCCTGACCTAAGCAGAGACATTTCTGGTCTAGAGGGGCGGGTCGCGCCTCAGAAATGCGCGCACCCTGATTGGATCTCATCGATCTGTCCGTCACCCCCGGCCCCTCCTCTCCCCCCTAGTGCAGCGCTACGTCACATCATTTAGAGCGACGCCCACCCGGAAGGGTTGACTCCCACTTTTAGACTGGTTCAGCCCACGGCTTTTTCCAGGCTTTCATCTTTCGCGCAGACGAAATGAAAGCCTGGGTATCGAGGCTAGCATGAGACTAGCAGCGCTGCAGTGCCGTCAGACAAGTTGACAACATCAACCCACACACTACCATTCACCCAAAGGAATCAATATCGCTTTTGCCCTGTGGATGTGACATTTAGATTTAAAAACTATCGGTAGGATGCGTGGATAAAACCATGGTTGTGTGCTACAGAAAGGTTCCATATGGACATGGGGCTACACTACACCAACGTTTAATGTTTAGCTTCCATGCTAGGCTTGCTAGCTGGCATTGACATTAAATAATATGTTGGTATATATCCTCTGAAGCAACAGATGTTTTCTAATGCTCAGATTGTTCTGGAATTGCTGCCCCAACACTGTGGAATGCACACCCCAAAACGCAATTCCTTCGTCTTAGACTCTTAGTGTTCCCCCTAATAAAGTTGTTTTTATTTGTTTTCTCATGCCACCCATGTAATAGACATTTGAGTATTCATAGACTACCTGCATTGCTGCACGTTTATCTGTTGGTCTTGATCAAGTAGCCTACACCAACGTTTTATAGGCTACTGTAGTCACTATTCATTAATTCACTGGTATACCAAAATAACAAAATCCATTTGAAAATAAATATCACTGTTCTCAGGTCGAATATTGATATGAGATTAAAATGTGATTAATTTAGATGTATTAATAACCAAGCCTCTAATTAATTTGATTAAAAATTTTAACCAAGCCCTATTTTTCATCTGGGAGCATTTTGACTAAATCAGTGTATTTTCTCTATCTACAGAAGAAACATGAAGCCAAACAAATAGTATACTGCAGTATTGTATTTCTATTACAATAGGAATACAGTTATTCATTTTGCAATTTGAGTGGTGCTTTTTTTTTTTAAACTTTTTTTCCCGGGACTGTATACATTTACTTCGGGACGGTTCAAATTGTATTTTGGGACGGTTCCGGGCCGTTGGTGAATATAGTTAGTCTGGGGCCCTGGGCAACTTATTTCATTTGGTTACCATTGGTGGTATATATATATATATATATATATATATACCATTTATGGGACTTGGGGAGGGGGGGGGGGGGGGATATAATTTGCACTCTTTGACTGAACAATTTCCTGTGGTTGCAAAACCGTGGTTCTCTAAGTGGACCACCTCACCCCAATTGACGACACTCTAAAATCCTCGGTGTTCACCGTTTAACTCCGAGTGTACACGGGAAGGTCCAAATGGGGGTCCATCTTTCTTAAGTTTGCACACCGTCAACGAGGCCTGTAACTCCTCAGGGGCCCCTGGGGGGTGGGGGGGTCCTCTGACCCCACATTGAGAACCAGTGTTTTGAGGGGTCCCCAGCAAAATGCAGAGCCATATGAGAGAATGTTTGTACATTACAACAAGTACTACTTTTAAGATCACCGACTCTCTCCACTGTTATCTCCCCCTCGTAAACTGTAGAACTCTGCACTACTGTAATCTAACAAGGGGGTCATAACATATTTTCAAGTGGGGATCAACGGCAATATGTATTAATATTTTTTTTGGGGGGGGGGGGAAAGTCTGTGAAGTGACATGAACATCTTTGAGAACACAAATAGAACGACGCAGTATTGTCAATAAAACTACGGGCGAAAAGCCACAGCGAATGCATGTCCTCTGTGACATTACTATAGGCTATGTATTGCATGTGTGGCTTCTTCTTGCAGACACAGAATGCAGCTGTCAGGTCCAGACATAACCAGGGCTTCTTTCGGTATGTCTGTCACTGTCTGTCTGTCTGTCTATCTGTGTGCCTGCCTGACTGCCTGTCTTTTGACTGACTTTCTGTAAGAAGAGCATGCATTCACTTCGCTGTTGCCACATAATGTAGATGTTAGCAATTCAAAGCAGGAGCCAGACACAGCCAAGATGTACCCAGAGTAGACACACACACACACACACACACACACACAACCCCCCACATCACCACAGGTTAGCCTGGCCTGCTCACTCTTCTCACTTAAAAACATTCCGAAATGGAACTCGGGGTCGACATGACATTAGCCTCATGACAACTAGCAAAGAAGACCCAGGCGACATCCCGAGAGCTTGGTTCGATCAAATAAAAATAAAAACATTCATTTTCGTGCGTTTGTGTTTCATTTAGTTTCACTGAGGCAAAACACAAGACCTCCCCCCTCAGTCAAGACCTAGACTGGCCTTACTTGGGTTAAAATAATAAGAGCTATTGGACAATATAGACAGTTATTTGCCAAGAGGCACAAACAACACGGGTAGAACCGTTATGTTGGTTGATTCAAACAGCCAACATAATGCAGCAGCCTTTAATGGTTTTAAGTTGTCTAGTAAAAAATAAACTTCTGTGCTGCAGCCTAGGCAGCGATAGTAGCATCAATGCTAACTAGCATGCTAAGCACCGAGGTCCATTGAAAGTGTTGGCAGAACATGCTAACCTCATTAGCCTCGGTGGGCTAGCCCAGGGATTGGATGACTCCCGACACCAAGTGTTTACAAAGTGTACAAACCGTGAGGTTTATTCAGCCCGCGACTCTCGATGTTAAGAGTTTGGTTAATTTAGCGTCAAATTAACGACAAAATACTCCCCCAACACAAAGTACAACAAACGAGGATGGGTCAAGCCACGTCAAAAGCAAGCGACATCTAGCTTCGGGTGTTATTAAATTATGATCCGCTGTTTTAGCTATTTGGGGAAAACAAACGATAGGATGAAAAAAAAAAGGTAATCACGTTGCTTTTTTTTATGAATTAAAATGTTTTGAACACGTGCCCAACTTTAAGTATAAATATTGAGTTTAATGTCCTCATAAGGCTACATGCATTGACATCACTGTCGTGTCCTTGGAATGGAGGAGAAAAAAAGGAAAAAAAACTAACCTGAGTATCTGTTCTGTCTGCCCTGGCTCTGCTCTGTCTGCTGCTGCTGCTTTGGTGTAAGTGCTACTCAGTGCTCACTAGTCACTGCTCCACTACAGTGTTGCCACGTAAGTTTAGCGAGAGAAACAAGCAAAACCAGAAAACAAAGCCCAAAAGAAACGACTAATGTAGACTACCAGTATTCTATATATATATATATATATATATATATATATATATATATATATATATATATATATATGTATAACCTTCCAAGGAAGGGACTGCGGAAGGTTTTTCTCTTTTTGAAAACCAGGGACCCCCAGGCCATAAAGAGAAGATTTGTATGGCTCTAGCAGAGATTCTCAACCATTTTAATTTCAAGAACCCCCCTCATCCCATGCACTGCAGTTTGACATGCATTAGTCTAGTACGGACCCCCATTTAATGGCATTTATATCACTGTCTGGAACCTTAGAGTACTCTAAGTCTGGAACCCCCAGCCCAATGCATATTGTAAAATAGATGTTTAATTTAATTCTGAGAGTGTGCAAATGGAAGAATACTTTCAGAGTTACAGAGTTCCATTTTGTTCCAATTACCTCACTTTGGGAACCACTAGGGAAGCACAAGGGGAGCACAAGCCCAAAATAAGCGATACGACTACACTTTTGAAACAGGCTCCCTAAAAACGCCGCAACCCGCAGCTATACGAAATATTTACATAGCAACTTTACAGAAATAGAAGCCCACAGTCGCTTATAATAAGCGGACATGGCAACACAGCTCAGTACCTGACCAGCGTCAAGTTGCACATCATGCTACAGCAACACATCGGTGGTGGACTTCAAAATAAAACACTCACTCACGGATATACGTATTTATTTTGTTGACCGATGAACGTTTTCCAAAATAGATTTTCACATTAAACTAAAATAAATTATTATTAATAATAATAATAATAATAATAATAATAATAATAATAATAATAGTTATAATAATAATAATAGTGACAATGAATCAATAAACCCATAAAAGGCAAATGAGCACAGGGGTCCCGGGTTTTTGATTGTTTGCTTGCTTGCTTGATTTAACTGTGTATATGATTATTTCCTTTTTGAGTGGTGCAACCACTCCAAGGAACAGTAATGTCTGTCCCAACCAGGGGGGCAGTCAGACAGATATTTTGTGAAGCCACTAAGGAAATCGGGACTTCCTGAAAGTTCATATAATGGCCTGTTGGCCCAAAAAAAACCATGTATTTGGGCCCAACTTCATCTAGACTGTATTACCTTAATAAACATGGTCATGAATACTTTCTGCTTCCAGTCACTAGTTTAAAGTCTAATTTCTCATGTCATTTATTCTTTTTGGAAAATTATGGTGTCATTTATTCAAAAGATTACCATAAAGGCGAGTATGTTCTGAGGGGCGAGGCTACCGTTACAGTCTATGATCGGGACCACCCCCCGCTCGAGTCAAAATAAAAACCAACGAAGAAGAAGGGGGGAAGTCCCGCCTCGTTGTCTGGGCCAGCCAATGGTCAGCTGGGCCCAAACGGATCTAGAAAGATGGTGATTTACAATTCAAGGACTGACAGGCTTCATCTTACGTCCATATCAGACCCGGAGAACGCTTTGTCCATATTCTTTTACAGTCTATGATCCCAACCATGGTCCCAACCTATGTGACTATATTTAGAGTACCAGTAGGGGCAAAAGTGGCGCTGGTGTGCCAGAAACAGAGAGAGAGAGAGAGAGAGAGAGAGATAGTGTTGCACTGTTGCCATTCTCTTGTACTTGTATTATTTCCCACCACGGAGTACCCTTGCATCTCGGAGGACAGGCAAGACAACGGCAGTGTCGGTAGGCCAATCAGAGGCAGGGGGGGGGGCGTTACCATGTCTATGCTCGGACGTAGAAAGAAATCACGCGTTGTGCGCTATAGAGAGAGAGAGAGAGAGAGAGAGAGAGGTTGCACCGCTCAGTTCACACGGGTGTGATTTATTTCATAGAAGTGTATATTTGTGCATCTTTAAAATGTTCTGATGAATTGAAAATGGGGGACACTGATGTAAATGAGTATTAGTGCTTTTTTAAAATCCTCATAGGCATAGCAGCCATTCTACATAGGCCTATACTGTGAATACAAATTTCAATCAATCAGTCAGTCCTGACATTCATCATGACATACAAGACATCGTCAACACTGGTAGCATATGTCTACACATGTTCATCATATGTGTAGATGAAACAGTGTTTTGGTACTGAACTGTATATGTCAAATCCTTTCTAACCAGAAACCAGCGGCCATTGTGTGCCCAGCTGAGAACTGGTATCCTGCCTCTGGCTATTGAGGTAGGGCGGTTTTCAGCGGTGAGATAATCAGAGAATAGATTATGTAATGTAGTATGTGACCTAAATTATGTGGAAAAAGAATTTCATTTGATGTTTTATTGTACCCTGTATGATGATTTTAAGGGTTCCACTATTTGAGGCAATGCAACAAAGAAATCCTGATCTATGTTGGGAAGATGATGGTCTGGTTATTTAATAATGAAGTATTTAGGACAGCCCAGTTTGTTTCTATAGAGCCTGGAGTAGAAGACAATCCCAGGTCTTCAAGTATGTGTCTCTTGTCACAGGCCTAATGGTGTATTTTATTTGATGTTGTACAGTATATTATGTAATCTGCCTTGTAAGGATCTGGAGTGTATATTAGTCAGTTTGGTATTCACTTGATCAATGTTTGCAAACTGTCATGTCGGTTTATTGTCATTGTTTATGTAAACTGTAAAAAGTGTCCATATGGGCTGCTGGGCTTCTTCGGAAGCATGACACTAGAGAATCAATCAATCATGGTAGCAATAAACATAGGCTATTATATGTAGGCTTATTGGCTACTGTAAACACTTGTGGGTGGGGGTCGGGGTGGGGGTGGGGTCGGGGGGATTTCTAGTGTTAATCTTTTTACTGGGACTAGGTACTCCAACACCTCAGTGGCACTAAAAACAAAGCTTCAGAGTGACCTCCCAAAACAAACTACAACCCAAACCACATGACCCACCTAGATAGTTTTTTAATGGTGTAGACTTTCCAATGTAGCTTTAAGTGTACTTTTTCATTTGATGGGTCCTTTCTCACACGTTTCCCTCTTTTTCCGTTTTCTTCTACTTAATGATTGCCTGATTGTTCTTGTGTAATAACAATGTAATGAGTTGAACCACGTGATCTGCTTCTAAGTGGTTAATTGCAATTGCTGGACCTATATCTAATGAGTTTGTTGCTCTGTGTTTTGTTAGCCCTGATGAAGACCGTATAGGTCGAAAGATGTCGGCTGAATAAAGTTTTCCTCCTTTTTAACGTTAAGTGTGCCCTGGATCTCCGCTTTGTTCTATATAGATGTGTTATCCCGATTGATCCCAGGAGCACCTTTTGACTATTTTTTACATTTTTATACATGCACACCTCCTGAGCACCTGGTTGCTTCCTTGCCTCTGACACGTTGCTAGTTCGTTTGAATGGCTCAGTGTAGATGACCTGAGATCAGATTCATATGAGGTTTCCGCCGGACACACACTGGTCTGATTAACCCATTCTGACCTGAGATCAGATTCTAAAAATGTCAGTCGTTATCTTCGATTTTTCAAAAATAGCAGACCTACAAGCTCGTAGCGCGCCACTCGGTGGCGCGATATGAGCTTGTAGATCTGCTATTTTTAAATAGCTAAAGCATAACATGATGCTGACACCAAAATGGGTGCCCGGTCAGAATGGATTAAGCAAACATCAATAGGACTGGTATTTAAGATACTCAAGGAAGGAGACAGTGCCTTCATATCTGTCTTAATTACTTCAAAATCATGTCACTGGTTTCTTTCAAGATTACCCTGATTTGTGATAATAAAACAAAAGGTCAAAATAAAATCATGTAGCCAAGATATGCCATAGGCACGCACGCACGCACACACACACACACACACACACACACACACACGGTAAGGAGACACAGCAGGGGGTCCGGTATAGAATCAAAATGGAAAGCACATAACACTTTTAGAGTTCTTGAGTAAATGTACTTAGTTACTTTCCATCACTGGTGACAGAGACTATACAATACACACGATGGAGAGTTGGCATAACCAAAATGGGGAGAAAATGAAATCAAAACTAGATAAAGTGCCCCTCAGGGCACAGGTCTCCACCAGGGCAGTGCAGGTTGTGGCCTCCTGGTGGCGCTATAATAGGCCAATGTGAAAAGGGTTCCATTTGTTCTTATGCCTTTGATGGCAATTGGATGATTTGAGGCATTTTGTTCCAAAAATGTGTTTTGCAGAAATCCACCTGTTGGTGGCGCTATAACAGGCCAATGTGAAAAGGGTGGAATATATTCCTCAGCATAGTAGGAAAGTGCGTGAAAGATTTCACGTAAAATGCACGCTGCGTTCATGATCTGAGGCTTGAGGTGGAGACAATAAAACAGTTGATTAAAAAAAGGGGGATTTCAGTGGTGTGACATTTTAACAACATTTTAAATGTAAAGTCTTTGCCATGGTCCTTCAAAAGAGCATTAAAAAAAATGTAACAGAAGAATCCACCCCAGTATATGCCATGCAAGGTGTTTTTCTCTCTGCTTCTTCAGATGCAATGGAAAACACCTTATTTTAGTCAGTAGTCAATCATCGCCCCTGCTCAGATTTGTTATTATTACAGCCTAAGTGTTGGCATTGTGACACATCAAACAAAAGCATTTACCGGATGTTTTCACAGGTGTTGTGAATGACAATGTGATTATGAACGTCATTGCACTCGCACACTAATATAGGAGAAATAACATGGCAAAATGTCATGATTCACAAGACTCCATCAACCAAGACAGTTATTTTATTATTGAGCATTGGAACGCACATTGTATTTAATTATCAATATGTCCATAATGATTTCACATAGGCTACTAATCTCACAATCACATATAATCTCAGTGTATCTGTTTTTAGAATACAGCACCAAAGTAAAAGAACTATAAAGCTTTTCAAAAACTGTTTAAAATGCTGAATGAGAGATGTGTTGTGAGCTTGTAGATGGAACAGATGAAATAGGGCTTATAAGTGTGTGATGCATGTTTCATAATACCAATCTAAATCTGCAAAGTAACTAACTAATAACTAAAGCTTTCAATTAATTGTAGAGAAGTATAATTTATTGACATACTCAAGTAAAGTACTCAGAATTGTACTTAATGACAGTCCCTGAGTAAATGTACTTAGTTAATCTCCGATCACATGGCTCTATCTATACACATATGAAGGGGAAATTGGCACAACAACTGAAATGAGGAGTAAATGAAATAATAACAAAACAATATACAAAAAAAAAGAAAGAAAACAAGATCTATTTCAATCGTCTGAGAATCTCTCAGTAGTCTGTATGCAGTTTAAGGCATTCTACGAATGCTTTCTAAATTGAAACGGTTAAAAAAAAAAGACTATCTTGCCATATATCGTTGCTGTCGGACAGAAACCTCTTATCTCCCATTTTCTTTTCTCTATGTGTATCCGTCGATGTATTGCATGTGGTCCCTGACCATGTAGGATGTAAATGTAAATGTAGGATTTAAAAAAAAATCTTTCCACTAGTTGAGAAACCGTGAACTGAATGACTTGGTGACCATCCATGTATTGTAGTCATTTATTGACAAGTTGGAGGACAAGAAACTCAACAGAACAATTTAGTTAGAATCTCAACAGGGGGAAGTGCGCCAGATTGTCTGGTTGAGTCATTATTATTAGGAAAGTCTCTGACCATTGGTTGAGAAACAGTTGGATGTATACACATGGGATGTTACAAAATATCCCCACCCAACACAACAGTGGTCCCCAGGTTGATTCTAATTCAGGGTGGTGGTCCCCAGGTTGATTCTTAGTCAGGGACAGGTGGTGGTCCCCAGGTTGATTCTAATTCAGGGTGGTGGTCCCCAGGTTGATTCTTAGTCAGGGTGGTGGTCCTCAGGTTGATTCTTAGTCAGGGACAGGTGGTGGTCCCCAGGTTGATTCTAATTCAGGGTGGTGGTCCCCAGGTTGATTCTTAGTCAGGGTGGTGGTCCTCAGGTTGATTCTAACTTCTAAGTCAGGGGGGTGGTCCCCAGGTTGATTCTAAGTCAGGGTGGTGGTCCCCAGGTTGATTCTAAGTAAGGGTGGTGGTCCCCAGGTTGATTCTAAGTCAGGGTGGTGGTCCCCAGGTTGATTATAAGTCAGGGTGGTGGTCCCTCAGTTGAAAACCCATGTCATACTCGATCACACTACAGCGTCACACAAAAGCATCAAAAGTAGCGGATCCACAAAGCTCAAAACGTGTCTGTCGCAAAGCTGAAAATCTAAAATGACACAGATGCTATTATAATGAGTGGAGTATACTGTAGGAGTCTGGTCAAGGCAGTCTGGTCTCGGTGACCGAGCTGAGCGTCACATCCTTGCCCACTCGCAGGCGAGTGATGGACTGCAGGTCGGGCATGCGGTGCTTGTACGACAACAGATGAGCGCCATTCACGGCCACTTGAAACTCCTGGCTGGTGCACCTGACCTTAATCTAGATAGGACACAACACGAACAGTGCGCACGCACACACACGCATGCACGCACGCACGCACGCACGCACGCACGCACGCACGCACGCACGCACGCACACACACACACACAAACACACAAACACACAAACATGAAAACACAGCACACAAATCCACATGCATGGGGTTAAATTATTTTTATTGTTAAAGGTATATTCAGTGATTTCACTTAATTCAAATATCACTTATTTTTTTGTTTTGTTGTGATAATCCTCTCTACTATAGAGTGTGCTGACCATATAAGGAGTTCCTCCCTGTCCCCAGTTAACCCCTGGGGGTCAAAAAACCTTAGGTTTCGTTTTTGGCTCTCTATCCTGATTGGATGAAAGGCTTAGGTCCCAGCCAAAAACGAAACCTAAGGTTTTTTGAGTGAAATCACTGAATATACCTTTAATGGCATTTAATGTTTGTGTTATAGGGACAAGATGACGTACATTTCCCCTTCATTGTCAATGGCGTTTTTAAAACAAACATTGAGCTAAAAACAAACATTAAACCTGTATATAGGAGGGGCCCTCAAAAAGAGCAGGCCAAGTACAGTGCGCCCCTACATACTGTACCAACCAGGCGGCTGGGGTGGAGGAGCAGGCAGTGGCAAAGTAACAGACCGCCACGGCGGAGGTTGTGGGTTTGAATCCACCGTGGTATACAGCCGGCGCTGTATACGAAGACAATTACCCTGCTTGTTGTTCGGGGGCAGGGAGGTTACATGCATTATAGGCCACGGACCCTCATCTATCTATCTATACACTGTAAATTAAATTCACAAAGTCTCGTCCCACCGACTTCAGATTCGACACACACGTTCCACACCACCACAGGGAGTGCAGTGCCCGGCGTCGAGTCCGTCGGCTAGCCGGTTGTCCAGGACCAGCACACAAGCCTCTGCCCGGGCTCTGTACAGGGGCCCAAATTAGTCAATAATTGATCACACCCGATCACCCCTATAGATCTCCATATATGGAGTTGGCCTGTTCTGATATCACAACGTTGTTCTGACATCTGCATGGACACCATATTTGGGAATGCCTGACAAGGAATTGTAATGGACTTGAATCGTGACGGCAGTGCCAATATGCACACGTCTGCCAAATGGACCCGTAAAACGGTCCTCAGGAAACCTGCAGGTTGAGAAGCAGTGCTGTGGACTGGAAAGTCTCACCTCAAACGCCTGTCCGGCAGCGAAGGGGAAAGTGTCTTCGTCCTGCTCTTGACCCCACTGCCCCCGAAGCAGGCTGTTACAGATGACCATGCGCGGTGACCATCTGCCGCCGTGGTTAAAACGAGGGTTGAAGTGGAACGCGATGTCTCCGCTCTCGGTCATGAAGTCCAGCCACATCCTGATCACACGCAGGCAGGCAGGCAGGCAGGCAGGCAGGCAGGCAGGCAGGCAGGCAGGCAGGCAGGCAGGCAGGCAGGCAGGCAGGCAGGCACGCACGCACGCACGCACGCACACACACAAACACACACACACACACACACACACACACGTTAAGGAGACACAGCAGGGGGTCCGGGATAAAAACCCTCAGGAGTAACTTTTTTTTACATAAACCACTTTAGGCTTTAGGGTAACATTCGCCGAAAATAGCAATTAGTTCACATTAACGTGAATCCGACATCCAAAGATCATGTGGAAACAAACAAAAAATAATAATTCAGACAACACTGAGGATGGTGCTGTCAAGCAAGTCTATATGAAGCTATCTATGAGATCTATCAAATCTATAACACAATTGTATACAATATGAATAGTGCTTCATCTCTCTCAGCTAAGGGGTCTGAAAAAGACCCCTCCCACACACACACACACACACACACACACAGTCACACACACACCACGTGGATACATACATGTCAGGGTTGGGATTGATGTTTCCACGGATGGTGATCATTAGTTTGTCGTACACTCCGTTCCTCAGGGTGTGATAATAAGGAATTGCCTGCATGTCAGAAACAAACCAAGGGTCATTATAAGGATAGAAAATGGCACGGACAGTCGCAAGCAAACGCAAATGCACAACACGCGCCAAACAGCTCCTACCAAGCTTTCCTGGGGGGCAGTGGGGATGACGGGCACTGGGCCTTGTCCAGGAGCAGCAGTGGGGCATCCTCCGGGCTTTTCTAAATGAGAAGCGGTATGAATGTATACACAGTTTGAATAAAGACCCATCTGAGCCAGAGGCAAGTCCTGACGGCTCACCGTCCGTCACACACATGACAAGGCAAGGCCAATGGCAAGGCCAATGGATTCATATGATAATCAAGCAATAAGCACCCGTAGGTTACTTATCAATGTCGAATGCAATCGAGCCAGCAGGCTCACCTGGAGCCGACTGGCTGCGATTAGGAAGCGTAGAGGCGTCCGACGTGTTGATCGTGCTGTAGGACTACTAACCCTTAATCTAATAGTCCCCTAACCTCATATCGGTCTTAACCGGCCCGTAAGTCCCCTAACCTCATATCAGTCTTAACCGGCCCGTAAGTCCCCTAACCTCATATCAGTCTTAACCGGCCCGTAAATCCCCTAACCTCATATCAGTCTTAACCGGCCCGTAAGTCCCCTAACCTCATATCAGTCTTAACCGGCCCGTAAGTCCCCTAAACTCATATCAGTCTTAACCGGCCCGTAAGTCCCCTAACCTCATATCAGTCTTAACCGGCCCGTAAGTCCCCTAACCTCATATCGGTCTTAACCGGCCCGTAAGTCCCCTAACCTCATATCAGTCTTAACCGGCCCGTAAGTCCCCTAACCTCATATCAGTCTTAACCGGCCCGTAAGTCCCCTAACCTCATATCAGTCTTAACCGGCCCGTATAAGTCCCCTAACCTCATATCAGTCAGTTGGCAGTATGGCAGTTAACCGGCCACGAAAGTCAATTTCACAATGTTTTAGCTCCAGCAGATCTACATGCAGTCGGCTCCAGACGAGCCTGCTCGTTCAAGGTCAAGGTCAAGCGGGTAGCAAGGCAGGTCCATTTGTATAGCACACACCTCATACGCAAACACAATCCTAAAGTGCGCTATATGAAATAGATTAAATGAAAAGAACATAGAAAGAAAATGTTCTTTCCATGTTGCAGCAGAGGAGCGCCTGGTAGGGCATTAGTGAGAACTCGCTAACGCTCTGCATGGACCAGGGCAAGGAGGGTCACTCGTCCCATCTAGTACCCAGGAAGGGTGGCCCCTTTTGGACGGGCCGAGCGACAGACCCTGGTCAGCTTACTGGTCAAAGTGACAGATGTGGGCCCAGGCCGTAGCGTAACGGTCTGGGCACCGGACTGGTGATCCAGTCGCGGTGTGCCGCGGGTTCGACTCCCGGACCCGACACGGCCCTTACCGCATGTCATCCCCCCATCTCTCTCCCGTTTCCTGTCAGCCTACTTTCTATCCCTTAAAACAATCAATAAAGGCGTAAGCCGCAAAAAAATATCTTAAAAAAAAAAAAAAAAAAAGTGACAGATGTGTTCCGCATGATTCAAGGCTCAAGGCACATGTATAAACAAGACCCATGGCTTTTGGCCAAAAAAGGCATGATTTATGCCTGTTCAAAGTTTGCATATTCAACTGAGTGCTATAGCACCACCCTGTGGCCAATGGTTGTGGGGTTCACGTGCTCACCATTTGGCATTGCCTTCTACCAGTTTTTGCAAAAAACAACTACACGGTTAAGCCAGAACTGCAATATTTGGCGGAAGAAGAAAGAAAACATACAAATACTATAATGGACCTCCGGGTCTATTATTTTGGTCTTACCTGCATTCGTGGCATTGAGTCTCTCAACTTCCTGCTGTAAGTGGTCTCTCTCTGCTGCCAGGTTGTCCTGTCTGGCCTCTAACCCGTCTCTCTCTAGGGTGCAGTTTCCATAAGTGCTCTTTAACAGATCTCTGTCAGCGGTGACGTTGTCATAACTAACTCTTAGCAAGTCTCTTTCTTCTAGCAGATCATTGTGACTAAGCTGCAACCCACGCACTGTGGTCTGACAAAAGCTCATGATAGTCCGCTGGTACTCCAACTCCTTCGTCTTACTCCAGTGATCGACCTCCAACTGTTCTTTCTCGGTTTTAGTGGTGTTGTGAGTGTCCTCCAGTTTTCCAAACTCAACAAGCAAGGCCTCGTAGCTGATCAGTAACTGCTCCCTGGCTCTGGTTACGTTGTTGTACTTGTTCTGTAACACATCCCTCTCTTTAAACGCCGAGCTGTAACTGGTCCGCAACTCATTTCGTTGTTCTGCGGCTGAATTGTAATTGGTTTGCAACAGGTCTCTGGCTCTAGTCAAGGCATCATTATCGGTCTGTAAACGATCCTGGTTGGCTTTAAGCTGGTCTCTCTCTTTAGTTAGAACACTTTTGTCAGCCTGCAGTTGTTTCTCGCTAGCTTTGAGTGTGTTTCTTTCATTCGTCAGGGCGCCGTTTCTTTGTTTCAGGACATTGATTTGGGACGATACTCTGTCTCTCTCTCTCTGTAAGTCACCGTTGCTGCTCTGCAAGTGGGCTTGGGTGTTCTGCTGCTCGTGTCTCTCTTTGAGCACGGCGTTCAGGTTGGTCTGCACGTCGTCTCTTCGTTTAGTTAAGGCGTTGTAGTTGTTTTGCAGATGTCGTTCTGTTTTCCTGACTGAAAAAAAAAAAGACACAGTATAGACTGATATACATACGGTGCAAAAAATATACTCCATGTGTATGTTTGAAAAATGTGCCACACTGCCCCCCCCCCCCCCCCCCCTCCCGAAGAAAAGGTTATTGTTGTCCAGTAGGCCTCTTTAGATATAATTATATTTGCATAATTCAGTTTCATCCATGAAATGTGATTTATTTCTGTATTGATGAACTCTGAGACAACGATCATACACTGATCATAAAAAAGATATTTTGAATTGAAACCTTCATTTATTCTCAAAATGAGCGTTGAGGTTGGGCTGGCCGATAATAACTAAATGAAACACAAACAGGTCACATGCTGAGCTATAGGGAAAAAGCAAGTTCCGTATCCAATTTCCGTAGGATATTGTGGTGTTAATCCTCAATGTGTATTGTGGATTATTCCAGGAAGCTGGGGCATCAAAACAGAAAGCAGACCTTCCAAGATTTAACGTATTGTGAAGTAAAGAGTGCATGTATTGCATTTGCATATACATGTATATATGATAATGTAATCAGTTACTTACAACGGACTCCTTGCCCTATGACCCCGGCCAGCAGAAGAACACACAGCAGCCCAAGAAACACTGCAGCCGTCCTGAAAGGTCTCTTTCTCAACTCAGGACCATAGGAAGCAGAGCAAAGATAGAACAATAAAATAACTACTCTCTCTCTCTGTGTGTGTGTGTGTGTGTGTGTGTGTGTGTGTGTGTGTGTGTGTGTGTGTGTGTGTGTGTGTGTGTGTGTGTGTGTGTGTGTGTGTGTGCGCGTGCGTGCGTGCGTGCGACTGTTCTATAAACACATTCTGATGAGAAAAATCTTTCTTTAAATGTATATACCTATAGGTAGGTGATTATCTTTAAGTTTAAAAAAATAGTGTATTGACGTGTTATATTGTAATTATTCCATTTTCAAATGAAGCTTTATTTTTGTGTGTGTATACCTGTTAGATTAAACTTGCTTCCGACTACAGTAAGCCGCCTGTAGCTGTTCTGACTGTCATCCATGTCCATGGTCGTCAACAAGGTAGCTTAGCTGGGCTGGATGGAGTTTAGGTGGAGATTATCATTTCACTATACAAATGTGACATATATATTTGATCAAAGAAATGTCAACTGAAAAGACAACAAATCAATTACCTGGACCTGGAGAGCTGAGAACAGATGAGAAGAATGATCCCCCCGTTGGTCACGCATTTAAGGTTGTCCGAGGGAACAGTGGTAAAAATGACTACTGTATACCATTTCATGATCTTACTTGTACATACATGCAGCGTCATATGCTTTTGTAACTGTACAGTATGGTAGAGGGTCATGCCAAATAGCACTGAAAGCGTACAAAGAGAAGTTTGTATGTGAAAACACACTGTAGTAATGGATAAAGACCAGGACAGTTGTTACCAAAAATACTGAATGATGTTGCCGTTTAGAATGAGTCAACTGACTGTGTCTGCATAGCTCAGTCAGTAGAGCTCTCACCTTTGGACCACAGGGTCACTGGTTCAAATCCAGCTAGCGACAACTCAGCCTGTGATTCTTATTTGTGCATATTGTCCTTATTGCGTAGTGCTGAGAAAACTGTTGCGCCTTTCTTCGTCCTTTTTTTTCAAACTTGACTACGGTAGCGGTGGTCTCAAAAACATAAGGGAGACTTTGACAGGAAAAGACTCGCTCACCGTATAGAAAAAAATCACACCTGTGTGAACCGAGGTGCAACTCCCCTCTCTCCCCCCCCCCTCCTCCTCTCTCTCTCTCTCTCTCTCTGCTCCGTCAGATTTATTATGGATGTCAATGAACCTAGACAGTCAGCAGTTGGATTTGCGTCCAGCAGGTGGCAGCCATGTCACATACTTCGTCGTTCCAATTTCACGCATGCGCACACCACTCGTGCTCTTGACGGATACATGATACGGACATTCCTGGTTGTAGGAGTGGTTGCACCACTCAATAAGTAAAACTCCTTATAGACTGATATTTTTTATTTTATTAGTGTGGTTGCCCCAAAAGGGGCAACCAGACTCTAGTAATTGTAACACTTTATTGTGGGCTCGCCACAGCGAGCACACAATAGTTATTGCCAGTCTATATTTATTATACTTTATTTATTCTTTATTCCACCCTTTTTTTTGGCACCTAACTACTTCCGCATACTTTATACTAGAAATTTAGTTCAAACTTCAAACTGTTCAGCTCTTTGCAGTGATGTGTGCTTGTATTTTTATTTTTACAAAGTTTTATACTTTTTATACTTTTTAACTTTTTAACTTTTTTTTACATTCTTTATAGTGAGAGTCGATGGAAGAAAGGTCCCATTTTTCACAGTTAACTTTTTTGAGCTCTTATTACTCCGTCATACTTTCACTTTGAAACTTCATTCAAACTTTATAATGTTCATCTATCTTTGAACTTTAATTGGTGAAAAAGTTGTTTTGAAAAAGTTTATACTTTTTAAAATATTTAACTTTATTTATAGTTTTTTCCTCCCATTGACAATGTATGGGATTGATCTCTAAATCAACCTCACTTTTGCAGCCTCATTACTCTGGCATACTTTGTCGTAGAAACGTGATTTAAACTTTAGAAAGCTCACACGACTCTGGACTTTTTCGTGGTTCAAACCGTATTCGAATACGTTAAACGGTTTTTCCGAAATCGCAGTTCAATCGCAGGCCGTTTCGCCTAATTAGTGCCAACTTAGAGTGCAGGGCTTCTTTCACTAGAGTGTACAAACAGAAAATCTTTCCTTGAAAATTTACCAAACAAATTGCCGTCCCGGCCAAGATATTCACTTTACACGCATGTCCTTTGGTCATTTTGTAGCCACACATGTCCTCTTTCACACAATGTGACCACCAAAACACAGAGACATACAGAATGTGAACTACGGCCTTTTAAGTGACACAAATACAGTCAATCTGCTCATTGACATCCATTGTAGAAATCTTACGAGGAAATTATCGCGATGACAATTCTTAACTCGCTCTTATAACCACATTTTCGATTGTACCAACACCACAATCGCACATGGTGTACCTCAATATCTCAGGCCACTCACAGCGAAAGAATTATTTGCATTCGACTTTTACTTTTTGCGATAGAGCAATTTGTTCGGGCATAGTTTCCCTCCATTCAAGACCATTCAAGATCAAGACCTTCAAGTTGCGCGCCACTTGTTTGTCTTTTACACTTCCACAGCTGAGACATATAAGAGCTTAATTACAGGGCTGAAATTAAAGTTACAAGATCTCAATGAGTTGCTCTGCGATACCTTGTGGGCTTGTAGGTCTGCTATTTGTGCAATTGGATGGCCTTTACACAGCTCTCGCAAGAGCACGCACGCACGCATGCACGCACACACACACCCTGTCTTCCTATTGGCTGGCCTTTACACAGCTCTCGCAAGTGCACGCACGCACGCACACACGCACGCACACACACACACACACGTTTATAAAAAAATATTTTCAAAAAAATAAAAAAATTAAAAAAAAAATTAAAAAAAATTAAAAAAAATTAAACAAATTAAAAAAAAAAAAAAAATTAAAAAAAAAGGGAAAAATTGAAAAAAATTGAAAAAAATTGAAAAAAATGAAAAAAAATGAAAACCTAAAAAATAGCATGTTAGCATTAGCATGTTAGCATGTTAGCATTAGCATGATAGCATTAGCATGTTAGCATGATAGCATTAGCATGTTAGCATGTTAGCATTAGCATGTTGACATTAGCATGTTGACATTAGCATGTTAGCATGTTAGCATTAGCATGTTAGCATGTTAGCATTAGCATGTTAGCATTAGCATGTTAGCATGTTAGCATTAGCATGTTAGCATTAGCATGTTAACATTAGCATGTTAGCATGTTAGCATGATGGCATTAGCATGTTAGCATGTTAGCATGTTAGCATTAGCATGTTAGCATGTTAGCATTAGCATGTTAGCATGATAGCATTAGCATGTTATCATTAGCATGTTAGCATGTTAGCATTAGCATGTTAGCATTAGCATGTTAGCATGTTAACATTAGCATTAGCATGTTAGCATGATAGCATTATCATGTTAGCATTAGCATGTTAGCATTAGCATGTTAGCATTAGCATGTTAGCATGATAGCATTAGCATGTTAGCATGTTAGCATTAGCATGTTAGCATGTTAGCATTAGCATGTTAGCATGATAGCATTAGCATGTTAGCATTAGCATGTTAGCATGTTAGCATTAGCATGTTAGCATTAGCATGTTAGCATTAGCATTAGCATGATAGCATTAGCATGTTAACATTAGCATGTTAGCATGATAGCATTAGCATGTTAGCATGTTAGCATTAGCATGTTAGCATGTTAGCATTAGCATGTTAGCATTAGCATGATTAAAAAATTAAAAAATTAAAAAATTAAAAAAAATGAAAAACATTAAAAAATTAAAACTTTAACTTTTTTTTAAACTTAAAAGGAAAAAAATAATAATAAAGAACTTAATATTTTTTATCTTAATATTTTTTTTAAGAAATATCTTAGACCATTATCAATAATCATTGTGTTTATGCTTTTAAAGATAGGCCTATATGCTATTTGAACCTTCTTTTTACATGTAAAAGTATGCTATTTCTGTTAAGCTCATGAATGCTTTTATATGTATACTCCATTGGATTGACTATTTTTTTTCTTTTTTACCTTTTCTTGATTCATCAAGAATACATTGTAAAGCATTATTCATACATTATAAATCATTAGTAGACAGTAATACTTTACTTACTTTATTCTGCCCCTTTTTGGGCATCATACTACTTCCACATACTTTATTTCCGCTTTATGCAGTTATTTATGCTTAAACTATAGTTTTTACAAATGTTCATACTTTTTTAACTTTTACTTCAGCTTTAATACATTTTCTACTTTTCTTTACAATATGTTACAGTCCAGAAATTTTGATTATGGACTTAGACCACCAATGGTAACACCATTACTCCGGTCCCCGAGTTTCAAACTTGACACGGCAATAACTTTATACAAAGCATTTTACGCGAGCCCACGCAGTTTCTACAGGAACTGCTTTCTAGTTATTATTATTGTGGGCTCGCCACAGCGAGCACACACTAGTTATTGGCAGCCTATATTTGTGGGCTCGCCACAGCGAGCACACACTAGATATTGGCAGCCTATATTTATTCCGCTTATTCTTTATTCCGCCGTTTTTTTTGGCACCTAACTACTTCCACATACTTTATGCTAGAAATTTAGTTCAAACTTCAAACTGTTCAGCTCTTTGCAGTTATTTATGCTCCAATTAGAATTTTTACAAAGTTTTATACTTTTTATACTTTTTAACTTTTTAACTTTTTTTTACATTCTTTATAGTGAGAGTCGATGGAAGAAAGGTCCCATTTTTCACAGTTAACTTTTTTGAGCTCTTATTACTCCGTCATACTTTCACTTTGAAACTTCATTCAAACTTTATAATGTTCATCTATCTTTGAACTTTCATTGGTGAAAAAGTTGTTTTGAAAAAGTTTATACTTTTTAAAATATTTAACTTTATTTATAGTTTTTTCCTCCCATTGACAATGTATGGGATTTATCTCTAAATCAACCTCACTTTTGCAGCCTCATTACTCTGGCATACTTTGTCGTAGAAACGTGATTTAAACTTTAGAAAGCTCACACGACTCTGGACTTTTTCGTGGTTCAAACCGTATTCGAATACGTTAAACGGTTTTTCCGAAATCGCAGTTCAATCGCAGGCCCTTTCGCCTAATTAGTGCCAACTTAGAGTGCGGGCTTTTTTCACTAGAGTGCATAGAACAGAAAATCTTTCCTTGAAAATTTACCAAACAAATTGCCGTCCCGGCCAAGATATTCACTTTACACGCATGTCCTTTGGTCATTTTGTAGCCACACATGTCCTCTTTCACACAATGTGACCACCAAAACACAGAGACATACAGAATGTGAACTACGGCCTTTTAAGTGACACAAATACAGTCAATCTGCTCATTGACCTCCATAGTAAAATCCTTACGAGGAAATTATCGCGATGACAATTCTTAACTCGCTCTTATAACCACATTTCCGATCGTACCAACACCACAATCGCACATGGTGTACCTCAATATCTCAGGCCACTCACAGCGAAAAAATTATTTGCATTCGACTTTTACTTTTTGCGATAGAGCAATTTGTTCGGGCATAGTTTCCCCCCATTCAGAACCATTGTAAAATAAGAGATCAAGTTGCGCGCCACTCCCAGCCTTTTACACTTCCACAGCTGAGACATATAAGGGCTTAATTACAGGGCTGAAATTAAAGTTACAAGATCTCAATGAGTTGCTCTGCGATACATTGTGGGCTTGTAGGTCTGCTATTTGTGCAATTGGATGGCCTTTACACAGATAGATCAGATAGAGATGAAAAAGTATTTTCAAAAAAGTATTTTCAAAAAAGTATTTTCAAAAGAGTATTTTCAAAAAAGTATTTTCAAAAAAGTATTTTCAAAAAAGTATTTTCAAAAAAAATTAAAAAAAAATTAAAAAATTTAAAAAATTAAAAAAAATTAAAAAAAAATAAAAAAATGAAAAAAAATGAAAAAATTGAAAAAAATTGAAAAAAATGAAAAAAAATGAAAACTTAAAAATAAAAAACTTTTTTTTCTTTTTTACTTAAAAAGAAAAAAACTTCAATTTTTTAGATTTTTTTTTTTTTTTTTACATTTAAAGAAAAACTTTAAAAACACTTCTACAACTTCCACATACTTTATTCTGCTTAAACTATAGTTTTTACACATTTTCATACTTTTTTTTACTTTTACTTCAGCTTTAATGCATTTTCTACTTTTCTTTACAATATGCTACAGTCCCGAAATTTTGATTATGGATTTAGAACACAAATGGTAACACCATTACTCCGGTCCCCGAGTTTCAAACTTGACACGGCAATAACTTTATACAAAGCATTTTACGCGAGCCCACGCAGTTTCTACAGGAACTGCTTTCTAGTTATTATTATTGTGGGCTCGCCACAGCGAGCACACACTAGTTATTGGCAGCCTATATTTATTATTCTTCCGCTTATTCTTTATTCCGCCGTTTTTTTGGCACCTAACTACTTCCACATACTTTATGCTAGAAATTTAGTTCAAACTTCAAACTGTTCAGCTCTTTGCAGTTATTTATGCTCCAATTAGAATTTTTACAAAGTTTTATACTTTTTATACTTTTTAACTTTTTAACTTTTTTTTACATTCTTTATAGTGAGAGTCGATGGAAGAAAGGTCCCATTTTTCACAGTTAACTTTTTTGAGCTCTTATTACTCCGTCATACTTTCACTTTGAAACTTCATTCAAACTTTATAATGTTCATCTATCTTTGAACTTTCATTGGTGAAAAAGTTGTTTTGAAAAAGTTTATACTTTTTAAAATATTTAACTTTATTTATAGTTTTTTCCTCCCATTGACAATGTATGGGATTTATCTCTAAATCAACCTCACTTTTGCAGCCTCATTACTCTGGCATACTTTGTCGTAGAAACGTGATTTAAACTTTAGAAAGCTCACACGACTCTGGACTTTTTCGTGGTTCAAACCGTATTCGAATACGTTAAACGGTTTTTCCGAAATCGCAGTTCAATCGCAGGCCGTTTCGCCTAATTAGTGCCAAGTTAGAGTGCGGGCTTTTTTCACTAGAGTGCGTAGAACAGAAAATCTTTCCTTGAAAATTTACCAAACAAATTGCCGTCCCGGCCAAGATATTCACTTTACACGCATGTCCTTTGGTCATTTTGTAGCCACACATGTCCTCTTTCACACAATGTGACCACCAAAACACAGAGACATACAGAATGTGAACTACGGCCTTTTAAGTGACACAAATACAGTCAATCTGCTCATTGACATCCATTATAGAAATCTTACGAGGAAATTATTGCGATGACAATTCTTAACTCGCTCTTATAACCACATTTTCGATCGTACCAACACCACAATCGCACATGGTGTACCTCAATATCTCAGGCCACTCACAGCGAAAGAATTATTTGCATTCGACTTTTACTTTTTGCGATAGAGCAATTTGTTCGGGCATAGTTTCCCCCCATTCAGAACCATTGTAAAATAAGAGATCAAGTTGCGCGCCACTTGTTTGTCTTTTACACTTCCACAGCTGAGACATATAAGGGCTTAATTACAGGGCTGAAATTAAAGTTACAAGATCTCAATGAGTTGCTCTGCGATACCTTGTGGGCTTGTAGGTCTGCTATTTGTGCAATTGGATGGCCTTTACACAGATAGATCAGATAGAGATGAAAAAGTATTTTCAAAAAAGTCTTTTCAAAAGTATTTTCAAAAAAGTATTTTCAAAAAAGTATTTTCAAAAAAGTATTTTCAAAAAAGTATTTTCAAAAAAGTATTTTCAAAAAATATTTTCAAAAAAATTAAAAAAATTAAAAAAATTAAAAAAAAATGAAAAAATTAAAAAAATTAAAAAAATTAAAAAAAAATAAAAAAAAATAAAAAAATGAAAAAAAATGAAAAAAATTTAAAAAAATGAAAAAATTGAAAAAAATGAAAAAAATTGAAAAAAATGAAAAAAAATGAAAAAAATGAAAACTTAAAAAAAAATTTTTTCTTTTTTTACTTAAAAAGAAAAAACTTCAATTTTTTAGATTTTCTTTTTTTTTTTTACATTTAAAGAAAAACTTTAAAAACACTTCTACAACTTCCACATACTTTATTCTGCTTAAACTATAGTTTTTACACATTTTCATACTTTTTTTAACTTTTACTTCAGCTTTAATGCATTTTCTACTTTTCTTTACAATATGCTACAGTCCCGAAATTTTGATTATAGATTTAGAACACCAATGGTAACACCATTACTCCGGTCCCCGAGTTTCAAACTTGACACGGCAATAACTTTATACAAAGCATTTTACGCGAGCCCACGCAGTTTCTACAGGAACTGCTTTCTAGTTCCGCTTATTCTTTATTCCGCCGTTTTTTTGGCACCTAACTACTTCCACATACTTTATGCTAGAAATTTAGTTCAAACTTCAAACTGTTCAGCTCTTTGCAGTTATTTATGCTCCAATTAGAATTTTTACAAAGTTTTATACTTTTTATACTTTTTAACTTTTTAACTTTTTTTTACATTCTTTATAGTGAGAGTCGATGGAAGAAAGGTCCCATTTTTCACAGTTAACTTTTTTGAGCTCTTATTACTCCGTCATACTTTCACTTTGAAACTTCATTCAAACTTTATAATGTTCATCTATCTTTGAACTTTCATTGGTGAAAAAGTTGTTTTGAAAAAGTTTATACTTTTTAAAATATTTAACTTTATTTATAGTTTTTTCCTCCCATTGACAATGTATGGGATTTATCTCTAAATCAACCTCACTTTTGCAGCCTCATTACTCTGGCATACTTTGTCGTAGAAACGTGATTTAAACTTTAGAAAGCTCACACGACTCTGGACTTTTTCGTGGTTCAAACCGTATTCGAATACGTTAAACGTTTTTTCCGAAATCGCAGTTCAATCGCAGGCCGTTTCGCCTAATTAGTGCCAACTTAGAGTGCGGGCTTTTTTCACTAGAGTGCGTAGAACAGAAAATCTTTCCTTGAAAATTTACCAAACAAATTGCCGTCCCGGCCAAGATATTCACTTTACACGCATGTCCTTTGGTCATTTTGTAGCCACACATGTCCTCTTTCACACAATGTGACCACCAAAACACAGAGACATACAGAATGTGAACTACGGCCTTTTAAGTGACACAAATACAGTCAATCTGCTCATTGACCTCCATAGTAAAATCCTTACGAGGAAATTATCGCGATGACAATTCTTAACTCGCTCTTATAACCACATTTCCGATCGTACCAACACCACAATCGCACATGGTGTACCTCAATATCTCAGGCCACTCACAGCGAAGAAATTATTTGCATTCGACTTTTACTTTTTGCGATAGAGCAATTTGTTCGGGCATAGTTTCCCCCCATTCAGAACCATTGTAAAATAAGAGATCAAGTTGCGCGCCACTCCCAGCCTTTTACACTTCCACAGCTGAGACATATAAGGGCTTAATTACAGGGCTGAAATTAAAGTTACAAGATCTCAATGAGTTGCTCTGCGATACATTGTGGGCTTGTAGGTCTGCTATTTGTGCAATTGGATGGCCTTTACACAGATAGATCAGATAGAGATGAAAAAGTATTTTCAAAAAAGTATTTTCAAAAGAGTATTTTCAAAAAAGTATTTTCAAAAAAGTATTTTCAAAAAAGTATTTTCAAAAAAGTATTTTCAAAAAAGTATTTTCAAAAAAGTATTTTCAAAAAAAATTAAAAAAAATTAAAAAATTAAAAAAAATTAAAAAAAATTAAAAAAATTAAAAAAATTAAAAAAATTAAAAAAATGAAAAAAAAATAAAAAAATGAAAAAAAATGAAAAAAATGAAAAAAATGGAAAAAAAAGAAAAAAAAAGAAAAAAAATGAAAACTTAAAAATAAAAAACTTTTTTTTTCTTTTTTACTTAAAAAGAAAAAACTTCAATTTTTTAGATTTTTTTTTTTTTTTTTACATTTAAAGAAAAACTTTAAAAACACTTCTACAACTTCCACATACTTTATTCTGCTTAAACTATAGTTTTTACACATTTTCATACTTTTTTTTACTTTTACTTCAGCTTTAATGCATTTTCTACTTTTCTTTACAATATGCTACAGTCCCGAAATTTTGATTATGGATTTAGAACACAAATGGTAACACCATTACTCCGGTCCCCGAGTTTCAAACTTGACACGGCAATAACTTTATACAAAGCATTTTACGCGAGCCCACGCAGTTTCTACAGGAACTGCTTTCTAGTTGTGGGCTCGCCTCAGCGAGCACACAATTGTTACTGCCAGTTTATATTTATTTATTTATTTATACTTCTTTATTCCAATTTCCGCCACTTTTTTTGTCACGTAACTACTTCCACATACTTTATGCTAGAAATGTAGTTCAAACTTCAAACTGTTCAGCTCTTTGCAGTTATTTATGCTTGTTTTTTTTTTTTTACAAAGTTTTATACTTTTTATACTTTTTATACTTTTTAACTTTTTTTTTACATTCTTTATAGTGAGAGTCGATGGAAGAAAGGTCCCATTTTTCACAGTTAACTTTTTTGAGCTCTTATTACTCCGTCATACTTTCACTTTGAAACTTCATTCAAACTTTATAATGTTCATCTATCTTTGAACTTTAATTGGTGAAAAAGTTGTTTTGAAAAAGTTTATACTTTTTAAAATATTTAACTTTATTTATAGTTTTTTCCTCCCATTGACAATGTATGGGATTGATCTCTAAATCAACCTCACTTTTGCAGCCTCATTACTCTGGCATACTTTGTCGTAGAAACGTGATTTAAACTTTAGAAAGCTCACACGACTCTGGACTTTTTCGTGGTTCAAACCGTATTCGAATACGTTAAACGGTTTTTCCGAAATCTCAGTTCAATCGCAGGCCGTTTCGCCTAATTAGTGCCAACTTAGAGTGCAGGGCTTCTTTCACTAGAGTGTACAAACAGAAAATCTTTCCTTGAAAATTTACCAAACAAATTGCCGTCCCGGCCAAAATATTCACTTTACACGCATGTCCTTTGGTCATTTTGTAGCCACACATGTCCTCTTTCATACAATGTGACCACCAAAACACAGAGACATACAGAATGTGAACTACGGCCTTTTAAGTGACACAAATACAGTCAAGCTGCTCATTGACATCCATTGTAGAAATCTTACGAGGAAATTATCGCGATGACAATTCTTAACTCGCTCTTATAACCACATTTTCGATCGTACCAAAACCACAATCGCACATGGTGTACCTCAATATCTCAGGCCACTCACAGCGAAAAGATTATTTGCATTCGACTTTTACTTTTTGCGATAGAACAATTTGTTCGGGCATAGTTTCCCCCCATTCAGAACCATTGTAAAATAAGAGATCAAGTTGCGCGCCACTTGTTTGTCTTTTACACTTCCACAGCTGAGACATATAAGGGCTTAATTACAGGGCTGAAATTAAAGTTACAAGATCTCAATGAGTTGCTCTGCGATACCTTGTGGGCTTGTAGGTCTGCTATTTGTGCAATTGGATGGCCTTTACACAGATAGATCAGATAGAGATGAAAAAGTATTTTCAAAAAAGTATTTTCAAAAGTATTTTCAAAAAAGTATTTTCAAAAAAGTATTTTCAAAAAAGTATTTTCAAAAAAGTATTTTCAAAAAAGTATTTTCAAAAAAGTATTTTCAAAAAATATTTTCAAAAAAATTAAAAAAATTAAAAAAATTAAAAAAAATTAAAAAAATGAAAAAAAAATTAAAAAAAAATGAAAAAAATGAAAAAAAATGAAAAAAATGAAAACTTATTTTTTTTTTCTTTTTTACTTAAAAAGAAAAAACTTAAATTTTTTAGATTTTTTTTTTTTTTTTTACATTTAAAGAAAAACTTTAAAAACACTTCTACAACTTCCACATAATTTATTCTGCTTAAACTATAGTTTTTACACATTTTCATACTTTTTTTAACTTTTACTTCAGCTTTAATGCATTTTCTACTTTTCTTTACAATATGCTACAGTCCCGAAATTTTGATTATAGATTTAGAACACCAATGGTAACACCATTACTCCCCGAGTTTCAAACTTGACACGGCAATAACTTTATACAAAGCATTTTACGCGAGCCCACGCAGTTTCTACAGGAACTGCTTTCTAGTTATTCGTAGTATTATTCCACTGGAGTAGTCTTTTTTTTGTCGCTTTATACCTCCCACACTGTACGCTGTACGCACTTGAGCCATATGTCAAATTGACCGGAAAAATCGGGAATCGTGTGCTTGTATTTTGTTAAGAGAAATGTTGTATAGTTTAATTGATATGAATTTATTAGTGAATTAAATTTCCCCATTGACATGAATGGGAAAAGGCAAAAAATCACATTCAAGTATTTTTTCCTCGGAGACTGTAATCACTATAGTTACAAAACTTTTAGGGATATTTCTTAATTATGACTAAAATTAATTAAAATTATAATTTTATAGGTCGGCCTCATGGTGGCGCTATAACAGCCCACTTTACCTTTTGGCTTATAACTCTTGAACCGTAGGTCGTAAAATCAAAATTATTTTTTCCCTGGATTCCTTGGGTCATGACGCATCTCCCCATATAGGCCACGCCCATTTCCGCCATGATGGATTTTCCGCCATTTTGAATTTTGTCCAAAACAAACTTTTTGCTTTTCCTCCTACATATTTTGTCCAAATCTCACAGAAATCGGCACACATGATCTCTGGACATATCCGATTAAAACACCAAATGCAGAATTTTGGTAGTGCGTATCGTTCGGCCGTAATCGTCTTCCGAAGTTAGTAGGAGGGGCCTATATCACAAAAATGCCATAAATCACGAACGGAATGTCCAATCCATTCCAAATTTGAATCACATGTCCGGGGTGGTTCAATCAACCAAGTTCTAAAAGCAATTCCATTTTCATCCATAGGGGGCGCCGCAAATGCGAGAAATGTAACCGTTTGTCGCAAAAACATGAATTTCGGGGGTTAAATCCCCTCCGAATTACTTACGCATGATCTAAGGCGTGACTTGAAATTGTAATTGGCTGGCAATACTAGTGGGAGGGGCATATGTAAGCCACTGCGGCAACCACACTCTGCAATTTTTTTAAATTGCGAATTTTCTAGTTTTATCATGCTCTTATGGTGCTCTGTGCTCATGGTGCAATTTAAAAGCAAACGTTTGGGTCCTCAGACCTTCGTCAGTGCTATATGGTTTTTCACAGACAAAGAACTTACTCTTAAAGATCTCCAAAACAATACAGCTCAGGTGCTGAGAATTACTAATTGGTGACATCACCAGATTGTGGGCGTGGACATTACAGAAAGGATATACAAAATCACAGTTATATAGGAAACAAGAATATTGCATATACATCACATGTTGACAGACTTATACAATCACTTTTTGAATATAACTTTTTATAGCACTGGAGGGATAGATCTTCATTCAAGCCACCTGGATTGACAGAAAATCCATCTAGATTCAGTTTGGAGGAGTTTAGTGTCTAAATCACCCCCTCTTCTAGATTTCTTAATTTGATCAATGACTGTGTAAGACAGATCTGCTAGTATGGAGTGACCGGCTTCCATGAAATGTCTGGCGACAGGAGATTTGATGTCCTTGCGTCTGATGGCACTCATTCTATTCTCGTTCTATGATGCGTATGCGGACTGCCCTAGATGTTTTGCCTACGTACTGTAGATTACATTTGCATGCGATCACGTAGACTACATTAGAGGAACTACAATTCACAAATTGTCTGATAGTGTATTGTTTGTTAGTAACTGCACTTGTAAATGTGTTTTCTTGGAGTTTTTACAGGCCACACAATGTAGACAAGGGTAGAAGCCGGTGACTCCATCCAACCGCCCCATGTGTTGCTGGGGGGTATGTAGCAGTCTGCTTTCACCATATAGTCTCTGATGCTTTGAGATCTATAATGAGAGAAAAGAGGAGGGTCAGTGAACACTTTGGCACCTTCAGGGTCAGCTGACAAAACATGCCAGTGTTTCTCTATGATGCTACGTATATCGTTGCTCAAAGGATTATAGGTAGTGATGCAGGCACATGAATGTTTCTTTTTGGTCTGTGCAACCTGGTTAGGATTATTCAATTTAGTTAAAGCAGAGTCAAGCCATTTTTTGGGGTACCCTCTATCAACAAAGTTTCTGTACATGATGTCTCTCTCTTTTTCAAAATCTGACTGACTGTTACAGATTCGTTTCCGTCTAAGGAATTGAGAATAATGGTAAACCTTTCTTCAAAGCAGGGGGGTGTGCACTGGTGGCATGTAAAAGACTATTCTTGTCTGTGGGTTTGGTGTACAGAGTGATGGACGATTTAGCGTCCTGAAAAAGTACACAGGTGTCTAGAAATGGAATTTCATGTTTGCTGAATTCCATATTAAATTTAATGGTAGGTGCCAGATTGTTCAGGTAGGACACAAAACCATGAAGCTCTTCCTCAGTACCTTGCCAGCTAGATGGGAAGGATAATATCATCAATGTAAATAACAACATATTGTGGGCCAAACGATTGTTGTGCCACACTGAATTGTGTTGAAGGAAGCCCAAGGCAATGCCTGCATAATCTGGACTGAATACTGAGCCCATTGGTGCCCCCTGCAGTTGGAGATGATAGGAGTTCTCAAATAGAATATTGTTTTTGTGTAAAATCATGGATGTCATTTCTACCAGAAAGTTGGTTGGAGGTGTCAATTCATCCCTTAAGTCTAAATAGAATCTTAATGACTCCGTGCCTAGATCATGGGGGATATTAGTGTATAGGAAGACCACATCAAGGGTAGCCAAAATAATATTGGCAGTGGAATTGAGAATATTTACCTCTGAAAGTTGTTGTATGAAGTCTCCTGTGTCTCTTAAATAAGAGGGCAATTTGGTTACAATGGGTCTCATGTGGCGGGTGGATGGGCCTGTCGGAATGGCGGTATGTCGAAATGGCATTATGTCGAAATGGCAGTATGTCGAAATGGCAGTATGTCGAAATGGGGGTATGTCGAAATGGGGGTATGTCGGAATGGGGGTATGTCGAAATGCCGGCATGTAACCGTATACGCACACACCGTAGTCTCTCTGGAAACTGCCCATAGATCCGAAGTCCCGTTAGTCCGAACATGCACTGCTCCCGTGCTTGCGGTTAGGTTTAGGTTTGCTCCCGTGCTTGCGGTTAGCAAGTGTCCCCGGCAGTTACAGTGGTGTTCAACCTTTTTCATGTCGAGGACCCCCGGAATTATCTGTATTAGGCTGCAGACCCCCATCTGAACATATGTTGTTCCAGGGACCCCCCAGATGCAAAGATTTGAGTTAGAAATGTTCTGAAATAACATATATTCAAAGATTTGCGCCATATTTTCACGATTTCTACAAAAATAGCAGACCTACAAGCTATCTTCTATTTTTCAATAGCTAAAGCATAACATAATGCTTAAAACACCAGAAGGGGTTCCCGTCCAGAATGGATTAAACCCTGGCCTTACTTGTTTAACTGAAATATGATGACACATGATTATATGGGCACTCACACTGCTATACACACTAAGTTACCCTTATTGAGATTCTAACTCTGTTTTCTGTGGAATTTGAGGAAACTCGATCAGGCTTTCCAGTAACTGACAACATTGACACCCTTCCGCGGAACAGTGCACACAAGTTCAGTGCACTGATCTAAGTCGTTTAGGTCAGCAAGTTTCATTTCAGGAATAGATATAATTCCACTTTCTCAACTTCTCAGTATTATTTTTTTTACCACTGTTCCCTCGGACAACCTTAAATGTGTGACCAAATAATACAACGGGCCAGCCCAAATAATAATACCCAAGCCTAAAGCATAAAATCCTCCCCCGCTCTAGCACACCATGTCGCAGAGACAAAGAAAGGTCTCCCCTGCGTGTGTATGTGTGAGTCTCCCAGAAGAGAAACACACAGATGCACCCTGTCCCTCTATACCATATAGCAAGAGTGAATAAATGAATTAAATGCCAAATCACTCCCAAAAACGTGTAAGTCACTGGACCGCACAATCAAAATAGCAACAAAATACTTAATCGAGAATTCTTTGGCATTCAACCATAACTCACAAAGATGCTCTATACCAGCACAGACACAGACTTACAATCAAACAAACAAAAGAATGAAGCACATACATGCACAACCATACCATGCATAGGCTACACTACCATGTAACTCTTAACTCTGTCAACTCCCTAACAGAAGCAGACTCCAAGAACCCAACCACTAACCTAATCAATAACCTGCCTAACACAGCGTCCAGACGTACACTATGGTCCTAACACGTACGCTTAACACAAGAATGATAAGCCTATTCCATCACTCCAACTTCAGTCCTGGGTTCCATCCAAAATCACGTCAAACGCAAAAAAGCAAAAAAGCAAAACAAAAACAAACAAAAAAACAGATACGCACGTCCGTTTTGCGTGGCGTAGGACATTTTCACCAACACTCCTCCAACATCGGGGCGCCATTTATGATGTGTCTTTTATTACAGGGCTCTGTGGATTAATTCACCTAATTCCTTTGTTGAAGTTGCTGTTGAAATGAATAGGAGGTCCAAGCAGGCATATTTCCTTCTTTCCATTTATTGATCAGCAATCAGTTACAGGTTACAAGCATCCGTTCCATGGTTACAGCATATTGAGGCCTTCGTCCCAGGCAGAGCGCCTAGGTTCCCCTTGTCTCTCTCTGCTGTCCCTCACTCACAGTTCTAACTGATTCTCTGTACCATCTTATACATCCCCAATCTGTGGGTGTCACCGTGTGTGTGTGTGTGTGTGTGTGTGTGTGTGTGTGTGGTGACCATTAAGGCTCTGTTGCCTCCGTAAACATGTTACCACAGGTGGTCTTATTTTCAAAGCATTCTTCAGTGTGGTAAAACCTCACAATGTCCACTATATAGCAGGATCTCACAGCTGTTACAAACTGACTATCTTAAAGTGTCCCTAGGCTATCTTAGTGACTTGCTATTCTAAATGAACTCTTCACACAAGCTTCTCTGCATGTGAACTCCTATAGGCCGAAGTGTTATGTGTACAATTATGACATATGTTGAGAGGCATAAGCTATCACAATATACATCACCATCTCCCAGTCATGTGGCAGCGTTCTAACACACTGAGCCACTGGCTCCAGACAATTCACACTGCTTTTTTGCTTGTTTTGTTCTTCTGTAAATCGGTCTTGAAAGTAAAGAATTGAGTGGGGCTTGAACTCACCATCTCCCGATCATGTGGCCAATGTTCTAACACACTGAGCCACTGGTTCCAGACAATTCACACTGCTTTTCTGTTTGTTTTGTTCTCCTGAAATTGGTCTTGTTCATCTAGTTTTCCAGTGAGATCAGCCTAAGAGTCATAGAATTTCAACTGCCGAAGGCCTGGATTGAACCAGGGACCTTTAGATATTCAGTCTAATGCTCTACCAACTGCGCTATTTCGGCTTGTAAGTGTCACATCCAGAATATATTTTTCAATGTATTGTTAGTTCTTAAACAAATAAACTCATACCGTTTTCCCCCAGTGAGATCAGCCTGGGAGTCATACGGTTTTCTGTACCTCATTTGACCTGCTGAAAACCGGTTCCATTTGTACACTGTCAAAGTCACTAACTTAATACTATCAACATCTATCTATTCTATAGACCAGTGTCTCTCAACCTTTTTTGTCCCGGGGCACACTTTTCATAGCCTAAAAATCTCGGGGCACACCTAGATATATGGTGTGTGTATATACTGTATATATAATATATAATATATGATATATATATATATATATATATATATATATATATATATGAACCCAATATACTTTTAAAAACACACATGACAGCACTCGTCAAATTACTTTAAAGAGAAAGAAAAGGACAGAGACAGTGCCTCAGTTTCACCAATTTATTTTTGAAAACTCATACAAAATGTAGCACACACATGTTCAATTTGTCAATGCAAAGTAATACTTCTAAATTAAAAAAAAGGAGTTGTAAAAACAAGAACAAAAATCTTTTGCCACAATACAATGGTCTTAAACTTGAGCACTTTTGTACAAAGAAAATCGTAAAAAACTATTGATAAAAAGAAAAGTAAATATTTTTGACAAGTTCTGTCTTAGTGTGAACCTTGAGCTTGTTTTCCTGAACAAAGAGTTTTTATCCTGGCTGGATGATGGACAAACAGACACGGAGCTCTTCATTTTCAAGTCAGGCTTGAAAAGCTAAGCTCACAGGTAGGTTGTGGAAAAGGGGAGCAGCACTGCCATTGCGCTGGCTGTGATGGCTGGATATTCTTTCAAGTATCAAGAGACTTGCCTGCTTCGTTGTGTCTTTCTCCTTTTTTTCTTTCAAGCTCACGAAAAAGTGTTTGTCCTTCGTAGCGAGTTCATCATGATTGGTATGAAGGTGGCGCTTCAGTTTACTCGGAACCATGCGCTGTTTGCAAGCTTGAATCCACAAACTATACACAGCTGAATCGGGTACGTTTTATCCCCAGTAAACGTGAATCCAAACTTCATGTAATCATCGCGGTACGCCGGAACAGTCTGGCAGGGGCTTTCTTTGTAGGCGTTGCGTTGTAGCCGCCGTTGTTGCTGTTGTTGCTGTGCCGTCGTCAGGTGGAGGTGACTCGGCGGCGCTGTGTGTGCTGCTGTCGGGTTCTGGTGGTGTCTTTCTGGAGGGGAGCGAAATGTCTGTGCTGTGCCCCATTTATACAGTAAAGTTGCCAGGCGATTAACATTTCTATGGCCGATGGTCGTTAAGAGTGAAGAGTCTATTGTTCCGTCGTCATGTTGTTTTCGCATGTCTATTTAGACGTGTGACAACAACAACGACGCAACAATAGGACGCCTATCTATCGCTTTCGGGGGAGGGCTAGTGTTACTTTTGGTCAAAATCTCGAGGCACACCTGGAGATTTCAAAGGCACAGTAAAGTGCCGCGGTACATAGGTTGAGAAACACTGCTATAGACCCTCTACAACAGTGGTTCCCAAACCTTTTCTTGTCAAGGACCCCCGAATTTACACTTTATTAGCCTGTGGAACCTAACCCTAACCCGGCTATAATCCATGGTCAAAAACGATTAAAAACGAGGATTTGAAAAAAGACAAAATCACTTCCAGACCATGGGCTACAGTCCATGGTGTCAGAGTGATTTTCGTCCTCAAAAATGATGAAAAACAGCATGCTACAGTACCCTAACCCTAACCCTTGATCGTAGGAGATAGTAATGTAGGACTCTACAGATCGAGTGCTATCCAGTCATAAAGTTTGAACACTTGAAGAAACTACTACAGAAAACTGGAAACACCGCCAATGTGGCGCACTGCATCCTATCCGTAGGAATGAACAATCGACAGCAGGTGACAACAGAAACAGGACGGAAGACAATGAGGGCGGACACAAGTGTGGCCTACATGGGTCACATATAATTTGCCCAGCTGGTACCCACTTAAGGCCCAATCAGATCCCAGTTCAAACCCATATAGGCAAACACAGGTGGCACACATGGTTCTGAAATAAAATGGCCCATTTGGATACCACCTAAGATCCAGTTAGAAACCCACGTAAGCCCATATGGGCTAACACGGATGGGCCCTTTGTGAAAACTGGGTGCACGGGCCACGGCCCACGGAACCCATGCCCATAGCCCATGTAAAAACCCAATTGGGCCGAGATGGACATGTTAGCTGGGTAACCAGTATCACCGATAACCAGTTTTAGAGAGGGGACAATCACCGATAACCAGTTTTAGAGAGGGGACAATCACCGATAACCAGTTTTAGAGAGGGGACAATCACCGATAACCAGTTATAGAGGGGACAATCACCGATAACCAGTTTTAGAGAGGGGACAATCACCGATAACCAGTTTTAGAGAGGGGACAATCACCGATAACCAGTTTTAGAGAGGGGACAATCACCGATAACCAGTTTTAGAGAGGGGACAATCACCGATAACCAGTTTTAGAGAGGGGACAATCACCGATAACCAGTTTTAGAGAGGGGACAATCACCGATAACCAGTTTTAGAGAGGGGACAATCACTGATAACCAGTTTTAGAGAGGGGACAATCACCAATAACCGATATGCAACCGATGAGCTGGAATGAAAACATGCCTTTTTTTCTGCGTGGATTGTGCAAAGAATGTTATCCATTATGATTATGTAAAGGGTACAGTAACAGTAGTACAGACAGATGCTTTATTTAAACCAATGACTTTATTGAAGACTTACATATATTTATTCACTTTTTAAAGAGTAGTTTTGAGTGACACAGACACACTACACTGCTACCAGCACCATTGGCATGACAGTTTGTCACAGACAAAATAGGCTGAATTTCAAAAGAACTTCCAAACAAGAGACGAGTTACATCTGTATGTAATACCGATGCATATCGTCAGAAATGTCACCGATACCATATGACCCGATGTGCCAAATGAGGCCAGATGATGTCGGTGGTCGATATATAGAGCATCGCAGTCCCCTTTCATGACGACAAGGGCCCTGGAAGAGAATTCCCCGTTCATTTTCCTTATAGAGTTTTCAAAAAGTATTTATTTAAAGACGTTTACGCCGCAGACAAAGCCAACTCGGCTCGTGGCAGTGTTGTACCCTGCCCTTTTCCCCCCTTCTTTCTAATTATCTGATCGGCCCAAAACAATGTGTTTATTGTCACGATTTGTCACGAGTTGGCTTTGTCCGCGGCGTAAGCGTCTTTAAATAAATACTTTTTGAAAAGTCTTATGGGGAAAATGAACGGGGGAATTCTCTTCCGGGCCTGTCGTCGGGGGCAGGACTGCGACGCTCTGTAGCGGTGGGCCGATATATCGGTCGGGGCACTAGAGTGAGGTCATCAAGTCAGTTTGGTGTCGGTCACAGAGCGGAGCGTCAGGTCACCAGTCACGCACAGGCGCGTGATGGACTGCAGGTTGTGCATGCGGTGCTTGAACGCCAACAGATGAGAGCCATTCACGGCAACTTTAAACTCCTGGCTGGTGCACATGACCTTAATCTGATAGGACACAAAGACAGTGCACACACACACACCATGAAAAGTTTGAAAACACAGCACACAAATAACACATGGGCACTTTTTGGAAAATGCTTTAGAATGAAGAAAGAGCAGTACAGTACAGTACTGTAGTACAGTACAGTACTGTAGTACAGTACGCCCCGACATACCAACCGGGCGCTGGGGTGGCACGGGCAGCCCACCACGGCAGAGGTTGTGGGTTTGAATCCGCCGTGGTCATGCCGGCCGCTGTCGAGCAAATACTCTATACGAAGGCAATTCACCATTTGTCATCCTTCTGATTTGTCCCTGACTGACTAACCAGCGGGCTCTTTCTGCCTTGTTTATGTTGAATTTGGTTAAAACCTTTTTTTTTTTTTGAAAAAACTAAAGCCAAACATGATAGGCCCAGTCACCATATGCTGCACCTGTGATGTTCCTTTTCACTGACACAAAGTTTAAAATAAGAATTGAATGCACAGAATATCAATACGGAAGCAACTGAAAAACTGGTCATTTCAATGGTAGTGGATGGAGAGAAAGGATTTTTGTCCAACCACGAAACGGCAACCAATGGGTGCGAAGAGGGGCACAACACAACCATGTTGACTTGACAAAGGGTGAATTGTCCCGTGTGTTGTTCGGGGGCAGGGAGGCTATGGACTTATAGCATTATAGGCCATGGACCCTCATTTGTATACAATGTTCATCTCTGGACATCTACACTGTGAAACCCTCAGTGTTCGTTTAACTCCCGAGTGTGCAAATGGAACGAAATGGACCCCGTAAATGGGTCCTCAGGGAACCCCTGCATGGTTGAGAAGCAGTGCTGTAGATTAGAAAAGTCTCACCTCAAACGCCTGTCCAGCAGCGAAGGGGAAAGTGCAGCCTTCTCTCTCCTCTTGGGCCCACCTCCCCGCCGTGCAGCTGTTACGAACGATCACCCTTCTGCTGCCGTCCTCTTTAAAACGAGGGTTGAAGTGGAGCGGGATGTCTCCGTTCGCAGTCAGGAAGTTCAGCGAGCACCTGGAGGCACACACACACGCATGCACGCACACACACACGCATGCACACACACACACACGATACACAACAGGGGGTCAGGAACCCTTTCTACAGGGGCCACCAACTCTTTGTGTGATATGAAAGTTTTGTTTTTTTACATAAACCACTTGTGGGGGAACATTCACCGAAAATAGCAGATCAATAAGTTCACATTAACATGAATCCAACATCCAAAGATCATGTGTAAACAAACGGAACATATTAATTCAGTAGTGATGATGGTTCTGTCAAACAAGTCTGTATGAAGATGTGCGCGCGCGCGCGCGCGCATGCACGCACACGCACACGCACACACACACACACACACACACACACACACACACACACACACACACACACACACACACACACACACACACACACACACACACACACACACACACCTGTCAGGGTTGGGTTTGATGTTTCCACAGATGGTGATCAGTAGTTTGTCGTACACTCCGTTCCTCAGGGCGTGTTCATAAGGAATTGCCTGCATGTCAGAAACAAACCTAAGGTCATTATAAGCCTGAAGTAACATGATTAAACTGTATTTCTTCTTTAAAACCTTGAACTGTATATACTTTAAGTAACTATACTTATCACTACACTTATCACATACTTAAAATGTTAGTAAACAGTAAAAAAAATAATTAATTTAAAACGGCATGTATACGCAGACATGCACACTCGCCAAACAGCTCCTACCAAGCTTTTTTGAGGGGCAGTGGGGACGACTGGCACTGGGCCTTGTCCGGGAGCAGGACCGGGCCAACCTCCAGGGGCATTGGGCTGGCCGGGCTGACTGGGCCATCCTCCAGGGGCACTGGGCTGGCCGGGCTGACTAGGCCATCCTCCAGGGGCACTGGGCTGGCCGGGCTGACCAGGCCATCCTCCAGGGGCACTGGGTTGGCCGGGCTGACTAGGCCATCCTCCGGGGGTGGCGCCGGGCTGGCCGGGCTGACCGGGCCAGGTGGGGTTTGGACAGGTGGGGCCTCCTGGCCACTGTGGCTGACCTCCAGCTTGACCTCCAGGCCATGTCGGGTTAGCAGGTTGACCTCCTAGAAGGCAGCAGTGTTAGTAGAGAAGTATAGTCTCGCGAAGCCAGACAACTATTCCACAATCTCTGAATGCTATATAGAGTCTGGAACTACACCTCCGGAATGCTATATAGAGTCTGGAACTACACTTCCTGAATGCTATATAGAGTCTGGAACTACACCTCCTGAATGCTATATAGAGTCTGGAACTACACCTCCTGAATGCTATATAGCAGGGGTTCCCAACCTTTTTTGGACCAGGTACCCCTTTTGCGGTAGATATTTTTCCAGGTACCCCCTCATCCTCGCAACACAGATAACAATATATTTACAACCACAAGCAGTGTTAATTTGATTAAATAATTAATGAATAAGATTAATAAATTAAGATTGATTTGTATTATTGCTCTTGTATTGCTATTGGAGACACTGGGGGGACACTGGGCAGGCACTGGGGAGGCACTGGGGAGACACTGGGGAGACACTCGGGAGGCACTCAGGGAGGCACTCAGGGGGACACTGGGGAGGCACTCGGGGGGGACACTGGGGAGGCACTCAGGGGGACACTGGGGAGGCACTGAGTGGACACTGGGGAGGCACTGGGAAGGCACTGAGGGGACACTGGGGAGGCACTGGGAAGGCACTGAGGGGACACTGGGGAGGCACTGGGAAGGCACTGGGGAGGCACTGGGGAGACACTGGGGAGACACTGGGGAGCATGGGGAGGCACTCAGGGGGACACTGGGTAGGCACTGGGGAGGCACTCGGCTGGTCACTGGGGAGGCACTCAGGGGGACACTGGGGAGGCACTGGGAAGGCACTGGGGAGACACTGGGGAGACACTGGGGAGGCACTGGGGAGGCACTGGGGAGACACTGGGGAGCATGGGGAGGCACTCAGGGGGACACTGGGGAGCATGGGGAGGCACTCAGGGGGACACTGGGGAGGCACTGAGGGGACACTGGGGAGACACTGGGGAGGCACTGGGGAGACACTGGGGAGGCACTGGGGAGGCACTGGGGAGGCACTGGGGAGACACTGGGGAGACACTGGGGAGGCACTCAGGGGGACACTGGGGAGGCACTGGGGGGACACTGGGGAGGCACTCAGGGGGACACTGGGGAGGCACTGGGGAGGCACTGGGGAAGCACTGAGGGGACACTGCAGGAGGCACTGGGAAGGCACTGGGGAGAAACTGCAGCCACTGGGGAGACATTGGGGAGCCACTGGGCAGACACTGGGGAGGCACTGGGCAGACACTGCAGGGAAGACACTGGGGTGGCACTTGGGGAGGCACCCCAGGGTACCCCCTGGCTATGCGTCGCGTACCCCTAGGGGTCCGCGGACCCCACGTTGGGAACCGCTGCTATATAGAGTCTGGAACTACACCTCCTGAATGCTATATAGAGTCTGGAACTACACCTCCTGAATGTTATATAGAGTCTGGAACTACACCTCCTGAATGCTATATAGAGTCTGGAACTACAGCTGCTGAATGCTATATAGAGTCTGGAACTACACTTCCTGAATGTTATATAGAGTCTGGAACTACACCTCCTGAATGCTATATAGAGTCTGGAACTACACCTCCTGAATGCTATATAGAGTCTGGAACTACACCTCCTGAATGCTATATAGAGTCTGGAACTACAGCTGCTGAATGCTATATAGAGTCTGGAACTACACTTCCTGAATGTTATATAGAGTCTGGAACTACACCTCCTGAATGCTATATAGAGTCTGGAACTACACCTCCTGAATGCTATATAGAGTCTGGAACTACACCTCCTGAATGCTATATAGAGTCTGGAACTACACCTCCTGAATGCTATATAGAGTCTGGAACTACACCTCCTGAATGCTATATAGAGTCTGGAACTACAGCTGCTGAATGCTATATAGAGTCTGGAACTACACTTCCTGAATGTTATATAGAGTCTGGAACTACACCTCCTGAATGCTATATAGAGTCTGGAACTACACCTCCTGAATGCTATATAGAGTCTGGAACTACACCTCCTGAATGCTATATAGAGTCTGGAACTACAGCTCCTGAATGCTATATAGAGTCTGGAACTACAGCTGCTGAATGCTATATAGAGTCTGGAACTACAGCTCCCGAAATCCGAGTAAGGAAGCCGCCATTTCCGATCACGAAAATGTATTTAAAAATATATTTCCATTTTATTATTTTATTTCCAAGATGATTTCTATTGGGATAAACTTGCGCGACTGTAAAGACAAAACGGAAGTGGGGTGGAGGCTCCGCTTTATATTTTACTCATGATCAGAGCTTCCGTTGCTCCAGACTGTATGACAGAAGCATTTATATTTTACTCATGATCAGAGCTTCCGTTGCTCCAGACTGTATGACGGAAGCATTTATATTTGACTCATGATCAGAGCTTCCGTAGCTCCAGACTGTATGACGGAAGCATTTATATTTTACTCATGATCAGAGCTTCCGTTGCTCCAGACTGTATGACGGAAGCATTTATATTTTACTCATGATCAGAGCTTCCGTTGCTCCAGACTGTATAACGGAAGCATTTGAAAATTGCGAGAGGCAACAGTCTGGCAACACGAGACTAGTAGTGACCATTTTGGAAGTGGCATGTACATTTGACCACATTCTGGAAGAGGCATTCTTTATCAAGGAGGTCTTAAGGATGCTATTATATAGCTTGGTTACAAATGTAAAAACAGCTTGTGTTCATATTTGGAGTCCTCTGTAATAAATCAGTTGTGAGAGGCCTGCAGATTGCAGGAATGAGAGCTATAAAGGCATACATTGGCTAAATTCTGTTCAGTGTCTGTGATAATTGGCAGTCGTCACACATTGAGGAGCCGATCATGCTTCCTGTACCCATGATCTGTATCCTGAAACACTTGTTCAAGAAGTTCTTGTTAAAATGTGAAAAATAAAATATGTTAAATGTTTGAACCTGGCCACTGAGGCTGGGCGTTTCCTCCTGGCCAAACAGCACCCCCTGGTGCCTGGTTATTATCACTACCACCTAGAGCATCAGCCAGCTGGTGAGACAGACAGACAGACAGACAGACAGACAGACAGACAGACAGACAGACAGACAGACAGACAGACAGACAGACAGACAGCGTATAGGTGAGACCATTGACATTGTCATGTTGATGGAATGTAATAAAATATGGAGGTGTTATCCTCAAATATTAAAGTCTATTCAACCCTGCCCTGGATGGGAATCATGTTACTTTAAGTGTGTGTGCGTGTGCGTGTGCGTGTGCGTGTGCGTGTGCGTGTGTGTGTGTGTGTGTGTGTGTGTGTGTGTCCAAAAATACGAAAATGAAAAGAACTCATCAGGCGCTCAAAGTAAGCTGCCACTGTGAACACAGTGACACCTACTGCATGGGAGGTGACAGTGACAGAAGCAGAACTCACATTCATGTTTGGCACGTTTCGATCTGAAAACAAGACAGAGGTTAAACAGAGTTAGAATGAAACGCAACTCCTTTTATGCTCAAAACACTTGACAGCCGTGGTCAGAGTTCTTCTAGACTAGTCGTATTTACATTAGCATTAGTGGTAGACGTGGTAGTAGTACTACAGTGCATGCGTAATTTAGATCCATTAAATGCCATTGGTCTCGTGTGCGCATGCAGGGAAAACGTTTAGTTTAGTAGGAAATCCCCTCCCGGATTTTTAAATTACAAGCGGTATGAATGTATGTACTGTACACACAGTTTGAATAAACAACCATCTGAGTCAGAGAGGCAAGTCCTGACAGGTCACACGCCTCACACACCTCATGGACAAAGCAAGGCAAGTTCATTTGTATAGCGCACACACCTCACATACGCAGACGCAATACTAAAGTGCTCTATCAGAAAGAGACTAACCCATTCTGACCGTGCACCCATTTTGGTGTCAGCATCATGTTATGCTTTAGCTATTTAAAAATAGCAGATCTACAAGCTCATATCGCGCCACCGAGTGGCGCGATACGAGCTTGTAGGTCTGCTATTTTTGAAAAATCGAAGAGTGACTGACATTTTTAGAATCTGATCTAAAAGAATCTCAGGTCAGAATGGGTTCATCAGACCAGTGTGTGTCCGGCGGAAACCTCGTATAAATCTGATCTCAGGTCAGAAAGAGACTAAATGAAAAGAGTATGGACAAAAACAGACGTAATATTACGTCGAATTCTATGGTAGCAGCATTCCGAATTATCTGTGGCTCTAAGCCTTATTAAGTACTTATAATGGGAAGTCCAGAGAAAACACCTATTCCAGAACTCTAACCCAGTGGTTCTCAAAGTGGGGTCATTGAGGGGAGGTCAGCGGGGCCCCCAGCAAAATGACGTACACATTTAAGCCCCATCTTATTTTTTGACAAATCTGCTCTCTCTCTCTCCTTCTCTCAAACTCTTTTCAGATGGGGTTTCCGGTAGCCATACTTGAAAACGAAAGTGTAAAATTCATTTTTCTAGGTCTTGTTCCGACATGCATCCTCTTAACTCCTGTTTTATTCTTAAAATGATAATTAGGACGGAGTCACATGAATAATACATTCAGCCAGACTGCCTAACTGGTGCAAAGAGACGAGACAGACAGACAGACAGACAGACAGACAGACAGACAGACAGACAGACAGACAGACAGACAGACAGACAGACAGACAGACAGAATATAGACATATATAATCCATCTGTCAGTTGTTGGACCTTCTTGTTTGTCTAGTGTCGCCCGAGCAAAACAGGAAAAACCATTTCCACAAACATGTATTTTCCTCTCTCTCTCTCTACAACTCCTGGAATGTCACAGCCTATACGAATGACTTTAACTCTACTCTCCACGGTGTACCGTCCGTGCCACTGTTCCTTTTACTTAACCATTTCTAGAGACAAATCAACACTTTGAGGTTTTTGCTACGTTATTGTAGCCTATATTCTGTTCTGAAAGGAGAGTGATCTTACCTCAGAGCAACACACACACACACACCGATGTTTCCTGTGAGAGAGTGACTGTGTGTGGGAGAGGCGTGGTGTATATATACAATAAACACAACACACACACACCACACCTCTGTGTGTGTGTGTGTGTGTGTGTGTGTGTGTGTGTGTGTGTGTGTGTGTGTGTGTGTGTGTGTGTGTGTGTGTGTGTGTGTAGCCTACCGCCCAACAGGGTATAATTTCAGGTTTCTCATCTTTCACCTGGAACGGAGGTATTGTTTATTTATTTTTATTTAGTTTGTATAGAACTTTGTGACTTTTAGTTTGAAAACTTTTTTTTTTCTTCCTTTTTTCTTTTCTTTTTTTTTTAAATACATGCCAAAAGAAATCTGGTTTATATACCCTAAGAGCCGCACCCAAATAGCTGTCACCCAAGACCACACCCAACCACGGGATACACTGTCTGTCTGTCTGTCTGACGCGTGTGCGCGTGCGTGCGTGTGCTCCTGAGCAAACAGCTCCGATCACTAGTTTCCATGACTAACGTGTGTGTGTGTGTGTGTGTGTGTGTGTGTGTGTGTGTGTGTGTGTGTGTGTTAATATCATAGCTGAGGTAGAACGTCTCATTGTAACACATTGATGTACTGTATGCTGCGCCGTTATTAAGCAGTGGATGGAAAGTTTTACTCGCGTACCGTTAGGCTACTTATGAGTACAATTCTGAGGTATCTTTTCTTTACTGGAGTATTTCTACTACTTCTACGCCATTACATCTCGGAGACAAACATTGCACTACAATAATTAGCATTGGAGTCTGGCTAATACTGACCTAAAAAGCCCAAATTAAGCTAAAAAAGAAGGGAAAAAAAGAAATCTCAAATGTCAAATTAAAAAACTTTTGATTTTGGGGATAAACATTTACCCCAAAAACATATTTGCAATTAGTGTAATATTATATGCCGATCTCATTTGGCTCACCAGTTGAAAAACCCATTCATCAGCTAAAATAATACTATACATGAAACTCTTCAGCCCGATATATACTTTTCTAAAATAGCAGATCTACAAGTTCACAACACATCACAATACGGTGAACTTCGGTACTTGTACTCGTCGAAAGCGGTGACAAACCCACCCAGACCTCGACCGCATGCAGGACAGGAGTTCAAGTGCACCAGTTGCCAGAAAATCTGTGGAATCAAGGATCGGCTTCCCCCTATGATCTTTACAAGTGAAGAACCAGCCGGTCCATGCGTGTGTGCGTGCATGTGTGCGTGTGTGCGTGCGTGCGTGCGTGTGTGCGTGCGTGCGTGCGTGCGTGTGTGCGGTGTGTGTGTGTGTGTGTGTGTGTGCTGTGTGTGTGTGTGCGTAGGTGGGATAATGAGGTATACAGCAATGCCTTCATGTAGTTTTGTGTCATTTGATGAAAACAAACACCACGCCCACACTAAGCACCCTGGATTATAATGGTTGCTATGGCAACGAGGAGGCTTTGAAACCAAAGTTCCAAACCAAACATTTCTGAGACGGGAGACGAGTTTGAAATAATAGAAAAATAGTAACATAGTACAGAACATTTGAAGGTGTTAAGTATTGGTGGAAAAAGTAGTTTGCAATTTCCGTGCTCGGACAGACAGACAGACGCACATTGCTGTGTATATAAGTGGCGCTAGCACCACTCAAAAACCTAAAACTCCAGTACAGTGTTTGAGTAAATGTCGTGGGTTACTTTCCACCAGTGATTCTGATGGTAATCACTGCTAAAGACTGTCTATGCAATGATTACTATGGAGGTTACACCTGTTACTGAACAAACACTCAAAACCGGTCCTGGTCTCTAGGGTTTCATATTGAATACTTTAGTATTCCCATACGGGATTATTCAGACACAACCTGTACCTACATGCTGACACCAAAATAGTAGCCTCGGTACCAGGCTTTCATTTTTGTTGGTGCAAAAATTGAAAGCCTGGAGGAACGCATTGGCCGCTCTGGTCTAAAAGTGGGAGTCAACCCTTCCGGGTGGGCGTCGCTCCAAATGATGTGACGTAGTGCTGCACTAGGGGGGAGAGGAGGGGCCGGGGGTGACGGACAGATCGATGAGATCCAATCAGGGCGTGCGCAAATCTCAGCCACGACCCGCCCCTCTAGACCAGAAACCTAACACGTTAGCTCAGGCTACCAAAATAGTGAACAAAAATGAATAAATATCACACAAGTGTACATAATCGATCGAGAGTATACTAGTCCGTTTGTCAAGCTAGAGACTAAAGTACAGTAAGTGTAGGTGTAAAGTGTGTTTTTGTTTTGTTTTTGTTTTTTGTTTAAGGACCACTTCACTACTTTTCAACCTATCTTCATATTATTGGTCCTCACTAATGTTCATGGTAAAAATGCCACAATTGTTTTCTACTCAGTCTAGCTGTCTCATAGGAGGGCTGTGGGCAGTTCAGAAACCCGTCCACCAGTGACATCATCGTTATGCCGTTTTTTTTTAAAGAAATTTGGATTTTTTAATTATTAAAATTATTATCGCATTGCAACTTTTCAGGAATAGAAAGCCCTTTATTTGGGGCTTTATAAGCACTATACATTCTGATAGTAGACACACAGGTGGTGAGGTGGAGTCCCACTGCAGTATGAAGGATCAGATGGGTGGCTGTGTCCTTATAATTAAGTTAATCTGCTGAATATTGGGTCCATAGATAAACATTTTGTATGAGTTACTGTTACTGTTGCATTTTTTTTTTGATGAATAAATAAGTCAAATTAAGTTATTTAGTTTGAGTGTTTGATGAAAGAGCGTTTGTGTGAAGTCAAAGAATCATTCATACATTCTACAACACTGAACACCTTGTCCTAGCTGCGCGCACGCATGCACGCACGCACGCATGCACGCACGCACGCACGCACGCTACCTGTGTCTGTCTGTCTGTCTCTCTCTCAGCTGTCCTACTGTCTGTCTCTCCTACACTGTCTCCCTTTCAACTCTCCTACTTTCTGTCTGTCTCTCCTACACTGTCTCACTCTCAGCTGTCCTACTGTCTGTCTCTCCTACACAAGTCTCTGGCTTTTTCCTGTTTAAATTAAAATCCATTATTCACCACTAGGAGGCAGTAAGAGAATGTACAGTAGATGTACAGTAATTCAGTAGAACATGTGGTGACATCTTTCTAACACTAGATGGCAGTAACGTTTAATAACAAAAAGGACAAGAGAGAGGAGAGCTCAACATTACATTTGCTTCCCCCCAAAATGTAAAAAACAGAATGTATATTTTGGTAAATGGCCAGCTGGATACATGAGAATAATGTAAAATAACATGATTTTGACATGCACAGTATAGTATATGTATAGGCCTACACATCTAATCCGGTCATAATTCAATGAAAGGCCCCTTGAAGATGCAGTGTCTCATTTCAGAGAGGCTCCACTACAGTTACTTTCCACCACTACTAGGCAGTGGTGGAAAGTAACTAAGTACTTGTACGTAGGTATACTGTACTTAAGTACAGTTTTGAGGTATTTGTACTTTACTTGAGTATTTCCAATTTCCAGTACTTTTACTTACTCCACTACATCTCAGAGCCAAAAAAAATACTTTTACTTCACTACAATTATTTGAAAAAGTAGTTACTTTGGCGATTTGAAAATAGCCGATCTACAAGCTCACAATGCGTCGCAACGCGACGCATTGTGAGCTTGTAGATCTGCTATTTTCAATAGACTTTGTACACATTTTGAACTTGTGAAATGGGACATTCTGCAATGAGTACTTTTACTTTTAGTACTTTAAGTACATTTTGCACACTGGCATAAGTATGAGAGAGAGGTTTTTTTCTTTTAAACCATTTCAGGCCTAAAAAACCTCATGTTTCTATATCAGTGGTTCTCGATATTTCATGTCAAGGACCCCAAAAATGATATGTAATATGCCGCCGACCCCCATCTGAAAATGTGTTGTTCCAGGGAGGGACCCACCAGAAGCAAAGATTTGAGTTTAAAACTGAAACTCTGAAAGAATATATATTCAAAGATTTGCACCACACTTTCACGATTTTTCAAAAATAACAGACCTACCTTGTAGATCTGCTATTTTTCAATAGCTAAAGTATAACATATTAAATGCTTTAAAACACCAAAAGGGGTTCCCGCCCAAAATGGGTTCAAATCAAATATTCAAACAAAGAATATTTGTAATTAAGTCCCCTCACAAACAAATTACATCCTGCACATAATTCGACATTAATTCAAACTCCTGACTGACTGGGAAGGGAGTCTGGGTCACATGCAAATTATTGCTCCTTAATTAGTTCATTACATCCTGGATGTGAAGAAGAAAAAGTAAAGTTGACGTATTATGAAGAATCTTTGGAAATATATATATTTTATAATTAAACTTTATGTTGTCATGTCACACTGACCCTCAAGCAAATGAAAACATGGCACTTTTAAAGAACCACTTCACCACTTTTCAACCTATCTTCATATAACAGGTCCTCACTAATAATCATGAAAAAATGGGGCGATTTAAAAACCATTCCGATGTAACTGACCGGATTATTAATTCTGAATAAAAGTTGTCATGTAAACACCTACAAAAACTTAAAGGTATATTCAGTGATTTCACTCAAAAAACCTTAGGTTTCGTTTTTGGCTGTGGGACCCAGCCTTTCGTCCAATCAGGATAGAGAGTCAAAAACGAAACCTAAGGTTTTTTGACCCCCAGGGGTTAACTGGGGACAGGGAGGAACTCCTTATATGGCCAGCACACTCTATAGTAGGGAGGATTATCACAACAAAACAAAAAAATAAGTGATATTTGAATTAAGTGAAATCACTGAATATACCTTTAAATCAGAATGAAAATGCTCAATGCGATTTAAAAACCATTCCGAAGATAATTGACTCATGTATACACTTAGCCCCATAATGTGCCCTCTCCCTACGCTCATTCTGTAGCTCCGAGATGAGGTCACATCCTGAGCCCCTCCCACCGCGGTTCAGAAACGGCGCACGTTTCCACAATACACGCTTCTTACCCTTTTCTGCACAATGAATCCAAAAAGTGAAGGGCTAAACAAGTTGTACACTAATTCAAACTTAGCTCATGTCCAAGGCGAGCCAAGGGAACGTTATCTTCCGGGGAGTTTTCACATAGAGCGCGTTTTTTTCATGCATTTTGCAGATCTGAAATCCACAAAAAAAAAAAACGTGGAGCAGCAGCAGCAGTGATGATGATGATCGCCCTGATCTGTGAGTGTTCAAAGATCCAATCTGAACCGTCCCCGAGTTGATCATGATCACTGATATAGACCGGCCTATACATGCATCTGGATCTGTACAGTACGTAGCAGCGAGTGGAACTCACAATAATTATCACTATAATGTCCATATCTATCCTATCCCCTTAAACCTTTATATAACTTGCCTATTCCAAAACGTCGATGCAGTTTGCATTGATGAGCAAGCTGGAATCAATCTACAGTAGTATTTATTCTCTGGTAGCCTACAGTGCCCGGAATATATTTAATGCCATGCCATGATGACGACGACTGCGAAAAGTTCAATAACTCAAGCCTGGATTGTCTTTCGTCGCACGATGGTGTCGTCCTGCTCGTGCATTTAAACATTATGCGATGTACAAGACCACAGCTGGGACACGTTGTCAGCCTGTAGCTCAGCTCTTACACAATGTGGGCCTATAGGCCTACGGGCATTGTGATTGTGCAAAGACGAAGCACAAAGACATCCAATATAGCCTCGTGAGGCGTGCAACTCAGAAAAGTTGATAAATGCAATGTCCCCTCCCCCCTCTCTGTGTACTGCTTTGTGTGTCTGTGCGTGTGTGTGTGTGCGTGTGCGTGTGCGTGTGTGTGTGTGTGTGTGTGTGTGTGTGTGTGTGTGTGTGTGTGTGTGTGTGTGTGTGTGTTCAACAGTCTCTCTCTCTCTCTCTCTCTCTCTCTCTCTCTCTCTCAAAAATAACGAGCGACCTTGATACAATTATATTCACAGTGTGTTGCGTGCCCTGCATGGCCGTGCTGCCTATTTTCACACCCAATCGATCTTTTTAATAAAGCACAAAACGAGATGATCACCAAACGTAAAGGCGTAAACATAATATATGCTCGCCCCTATCTTGATCGGATAGGGACGAGCACCATGTTAAGTACAGTGCAACACAGGTCCATTTTATAAGTAGTATATTGGGTCATGAAGTATATTGGTATATTGGGTCATGAAGTATAAGTGGGTCAAACTGAAGGGATATAATATTGATAAATTCCAAATATTATCAAAGTATTCTGTGGCATCCCTAGGACTTGCGTCACAGCACCCACTTTGAGAAACCCTGCAATGGAATACAAATATGCTGCATGCGTGCGTGCGTGCGTGCGTGCGTGCGTCCTACTTTGACATCAAGACAATGTGCCCCAGACAGTAAGAGGACTTACTTACAGAAACAATACATTATTGTGTACACGACCATAGATTACCCGCACACAGATTAGGACCGTGTCACTAATCACACAAACCCTAACCCTAATCCAGCCTGTAAACACGGAGAGGGGTCGCAGCCAGCCAGGGTGGGGTCACTGCAGAGTGCAGAGTGCAGACACCCTCCCCGGGGGCGCAGACGGATATAACCATGTCCCAACGTTCGTCTCTATACGTGTCAGGGCTTTGTTTTAAACCGCAGGTCCGTAAAACCAGAAATGAAGGCTTCAGCGCCGCCGGTTTAAACTCTTCAGAGCGCGACACAGACATGTATACCAAACGGACCCGTATATAAACTAAAGCGTCCGTTTAGGTTACATCGGTATACGCTCTCAGAGTTACTATAACACTGAGGATTTGTGTGTTTACCGCGGGGGCAGGTTTAGGGAGGATTAAGGGCGGGCGGTGGTGGTGGTGGGGGTGATTTAATGAATGGGACGTCTGAGCTGTTTGTCTGAATGATAGAGACATTTTAAATCACCGACTCCTTATATAAAGCTTCAGAAACACCTCTGTTGTGCTATGCTAATTTGGACCACCTTGCATCAGCCACACCCGGCCAACAGGGCAATCGCATCCAAGTATACTATATGCAGCCAACCAGCGCCGACCTCACCCCAGCAAACGCCGCGCCCAGGGCACCCCTCCAGGGCGCGGACTATGGACCATGGTTTGCTTCCTGCCTATACTGGGGTCCTCCTAGCTATACGTTTCACCAGACTGGTCGTCTGTGCGGTGTGCATGCGTCCATACTTGTCCACACTTGTGCCTCACGTATATTTGAGTCGAGGTGGTTCGTTTGAGCCTTCTCTGTGTCACTGTCCTCGTTGTCGTCGTTGAATCTGTCTTATTATATTCGAGTCTCTCTTCCATATCCCTCCTCTAGGGAGACTCTGGGAGTACTGCTCATTTGTACGATCTGTATAGTTTGCTTGGTGCCCTCTTCTCTCTCTAGGTCGTCGTCCTCCTTGCGAGCGCTGAAACAGGGGTTGCTGACCCCGGTTGCCCCGCCAGTCTTTCCCTGGAGGTCAGCCGTTTCGACCTTCCTCGGTTGCCATCCAGACTTTCCTGGAAGTCAGTGGTTGCCCAAACACAACATGCAGGGATGTTCAGTTTGTAAATGCATCAAAGATCGACGATTATATAATCCACTGCTAATGGATTAAAGAAAATGGAAAAGAGGTCATCAGGTGGGGTGGTCCCCAACCGCCTTAGAGTGTTTCAACCCTTAACCACGACACTCTCCAGTGACACTCTCTCTCTATCTCTCTCTCCACCTTTCTCTCTTTCTCTCTCTTACTTATGTAATTTAGATAGCGTTTTATGTAGACATAGCACTCTATAGTGTATACACATAGCTTCACTGTACAGATATTCTACTAGAGTGTTAGGTCCTTAGCTTGCTTATGATTCTTGGTGACTATTTCTATGTATTTGATGTGTTACCGTGTGTTGTCCTTGCTTACTGTAAATCGCTCTGGATTAAGAGCGTCTTTGTAAAGTCTCTCTCTCTCTCTCTCTCTCTCCTACAGTATAGATGGATAGCCATCGCAAGCATTAAACACAAATCATTTCCCTGCACATTATGTGGAACCACCTTCCCCTTGTCAGACAGAGAGACTTTCCTTCACTCAGAGAGAACTCTCCAAATCACAATGATATGAAAGAGAGAGACAGAGAGAGAGAGAGGGGGAATGTGTGTGTGCGTGTGTATGTGTGCGCACATGCGTGCGTGGCTGCGTGCGTGCGTGCGTGCGTGGCTGCGTGCGTACTGTATAGTCCAGTGAAATGTGCCCTGAAGATAAATGACTTCTCCTCTCTGTATTTCCATTCTTTATGACGTTCTCCAGCTGCTCAGAACTGCACTGCTGATAGGCATCAACAGACTAGGAGACTGCTGGATGTCTGTGTGCGTGTGCATGTGTGTGTGTGTGTGTGTGTGTGTGTGTGTGTGTGTGTGTGTGTGTGTGTGTGTGTGTCCTCTCTGCATTTTTTCTCTCTATCGGGCTTTTAGCCACATCCCCTTCCGCTCTCCCCCCCCCCCCCCTCCCTCTCTCTCTCTCTCTCTCTCTCTCTCTCCTGCTGTGTTTCTTTTGGAAGGTGTTTAGTACCCTCTCTCTCCCCTGTACCCTGTGTGTGTGTGTGTGTGTGTGTGTGTGTGTGTGTGTGTGTGTGTGTGTGTGTGTGTGTGTGTGTGTGTGTGTGTGTGTGTGTGTGTGTGTGCGCTCCCTGTGTCTCCTCATTCTGCTACAGACACAGACAATCTGCCTCCCTACCATCACAAGTCATCATTTACACTTTTACAACTATTCTGGCTTACAGACATCCGGCCAAATCCCAATCAGGATTCATGAAATAATTCACCTCGTATATCTCCAGGATTTTAATTTCCCCCGACCCGGATCTACTTGGCTTTAGTGTGATGCACGTCCGTTTTGGGTGGCGTCCATTTTAGATGCGAAAATATTAGCGTCAATTCTAGCGAGCTAAAATGAAGCCATCCTTGCTCTAGAAACCGCCAAATGTTCCAATCGGGATCACCGGATAATCAGAAAAGACCTCCGTACATCGGGCGTTTTGTCGGAACCATGGAAAACAGCGATCCCGTTTGATATCAATAATGAAGACAGCTTCTAGAGAGGTGATGCGGTACATGGAATGAGCATTGCTAGGGGGTGAGACAGCTTCTAGAGAGGTGATGCGGTACATGGAATGAGCATTGCTAGGGGGTGAGACAGCTTCTAGAGAGGTGATGCAGTACATGGAATGAGCATTGCTAGGGGGTGAGACAGCTTCTAGAGAGGTGATACGCTACATGGAATGAGCATTGCTAGGGGGTGAGACAGCTTCTAGAGAGGTGATACGGTACATGGAATGAGCATTGCTAGGGGGTGAGACAGCGGCTGGAGTCTGAAGAGGTGTTTTTGTCTGTGGTCCTATAACTATAAGGTCGAAGGTCACAGGTCATATTCCACAACTTAGGAAGCCAGGAGGGACAAGACAATAGTCTAGAGCAGTGGGTTAGCAGTAGACTGTAGTCTAGAGCAGTGGGTTAGCAGTAGACTGTAGTCTAGAGCAGTGGGTTAGCAGTAGACTGTAGTCTAGAGCAGTGGGTTAGAACTTAGCAGTAGACTGTAGTCTAGAGCAGTGGGTTAGCAGTAGACTGTAGTCTAGAGCAGTAGGTTAGCAGTAGACTGTAGTCTAGAGCAGTGGGTTAGCAGTAGACTGTAGTCTAGAGCAGTGGGTTAGCGGTAGACTGTAGTCTAGAGCAGTGGGTTAGCAGTAGACTGTAGTCTAGAGCAGTGGGTTAGCAGTAGACTGTAGTCTAGAGCAGTGGGTTAGCAGTAGAATGTAGTCTAGAGCAGTGGGTTAGCGGTAGACTGTAGTCTAGAGCAGTGGGTTAGCGGTAGACTGTAGTCTAGAGCAGTGGGTTAGCAGTAGAATGTAGTCTAGAGCAGTGGGTTAGCGGTAGAATGTAGTCTAGAGCAGTGGGTTAGCAGTAGACTGTAGTCTAGAGCAGTGGGTTAGCAGTAGAATGTAGTCTAGAGCAGTGGGTTAGCGGTAGACTGTAGTCTAGAGCAGTGGGTTAGCAGTAGACTGTAGTCTAGAGCAGTGGGTTAGCAGTAGAATGTAGTCTAGAGCAGTGGGTTAGCGGTAGAATGTAGTCTAGAGCAGTGGGTTAGCGGTAGACTGTAGTCTAGAGCAGTGGGTTAGCAGTAGACTGTAGTCTAGAGCAGTGGGTTAGCAGTAGACTGTAGTCTAGAGCAGTGGGTTAGCAGTAGAATGTAGTCTAGAGCAGTGGGTTAGCAGTAGACTGTAGTCTAGAGCAGTGGGTTAGCAGTAGACTGTAGTCTAGAGCAGTGGGTTAGCAGTAGACTGTAGTCTAGAGCAGTGGGTTAGCAGTAGACTGTAGTCTAGAGCAGTGGGTTAGCAGTAGAATGTAGTCTAGAGCAGTGGGTTAGCAGTAGACTGTAGTCTAGAGCAGTGGGTTAGCAGTAGACTGTAGTCTAGAGCAGTAGGTTAGCAGTAGACTGTAGTCTAGAGCAGTGGGTTAGCAGTAGACTGTAGTCTAGAGCAGTGGGTTAGCAGTAGACTGTAGTCTAGAGCAGTGGGTTAGCAGTAGACTGTAGTCTAGAGCAGTGGGTTAGCAGTAGAATGTAGTCTAGAGCAGTGGGTTATCAGTGAGTTACTGCTCATAACCCCCTCACCCCTGCCCACTTTGACAGGCTGGGATGGCTTAGGGTCGACGACAGAGTACAGCATCTTGCAATGGGTCTTGTCCGCAAGATTCGATACACCACCAAGATACCCATGTACCTGTCTAGATACTTCCTTAATGTAAACGAAGTCCACACCCACAACACCAGAGGGAGTGCAACAAACCCAGTACAACCCAGATTCGGCACAAACAAGGGACTAAATTATTTTCGCTCCTCTGCCACCAAAATGTGGAACGCCCTACCAACAGTCATTAAGACATGTGAACAACCCCTTGACTCCTTCAAAACCGCACTCAAAGGGCACCTACGGACGGCTGCAATTCGAAACTGGCCCCTGTAAATTCTGAATCCCGTTTCAGGCTTGAGGCGCGTTGGTAGACTCCCTTTCTAGTCTTTGTATTGAGTTTGTGCTTGAAATGTACTTCTTGTAATTCTGCAAACTGTTAATAAATATTTCAATCAATCATTCAAAGACTACAACTCAAACAAAATGAACCCTGCATGGAGCAGCCTGGGCCTGGGCCTGGGCCTGGCAGGCAGCAGGGCCCAGCATGCAGGCATTAGCCTGCTTCACTGACCAGGAAGACCCGGACAACCTCACCTCCTGTCAATACGTTTTATTAACAACAGAAAGAAAAGGCTGGAAAAACAAATAAGACAGACGAGAGGAAAAGAAAACCCTCAATCCCCCCCCCCCCCCCCCCCCCCCCCCCCCCGCCCAGCCATCCTGCTCAGTGCTCAGTGACATTACATACAGATAGACGGCTTTCTTGTTACAAACATTGAGACTGCACACGCAGGTGCCGGTTGCATGCAGACTGACCACATCAATGACATCCTGTGAATTAGCTGCTATATAGTGTCTGGAACTACACCTCCCAAATCTAAGCAAGGAAGCTGACATTTCCGTTCACGGAAATATAATGCTTTTAATTAATTCGTTTTATTCCCATTTCTGCTAAGCAACAAGCTATATTATGCTTAGATGATTTAGATTTATATGAGGATACATTTGTGCGACTGTAAAGACGAAATGGAAGTGGAGAGGAGGCTTCACTTCCGCTTTATCGCTATAGCTCGTGATCAGAGCTTCCTTGCTCCAGACTGCATGATCGGAAACATTTGAAATTTGTAATCTGTATTTTATAGGTTGGTGTCTTGTGATAATAGCCAGATCTACAAGTTCACAACGTATTGCACAGCAACGCGTTGGGAGAATGTAGATTGGCTATTTTCACAATTTTCGAAAAATCTATGACTTTATCGATCATGGATTAGGTCAATTGTGTTGCACTCTGAATTATATCATAAGCTTGGGAAACATTGAAAAACACTGTCTCACTGTACACTGTACCCAAACGTAAACAAACTCGTGAATGAATTCGTCACACACAGAATATACAAGTCCTCTTTAAAAATGAGTGAAAAATAACAGATCTACAAGTTCCCCACATGCCGCAATGCAGTGTGATTAAAGAGAAAAAACTGAGCAGATCAAACATGCTGTGATTAATGACAGAGGGTGCGTGTGTGTGTGTGTGTGTGTGTGTGTGTGTGTTTGTGTGTGCGACTGTGCTTGCATGCGTGTGCTCATGGTGCGTATGTGCGTGCGTGCACGTGTGTGTGTGTGTGTGTGTGTGTGTGTGTGTGTGTGTAGGTCAAAAGCATTGACCTCCATGGCTGATTAGCGAGCTAGCACCGGAGACTAGCTGACAGCAGTGTGATGGTGACATATAGCTCTGCTCTCACTGGAGAAATGAATCAGCTTCAATCTGATTCAGTGCACATGCATGTGTGTATGCATAATGCTACGTGTGTGTGTGTGTGTGTGTGTGTGTGTGTGTGTGTGTGTGTGTGTGTGTGTGTGTGTGTGTGTGTGTGTGTGTGTGTGTGTGTGTGTGTGTGTGTGTGTGTGTGACTGCACAATTCAGGCATTCAGTAGATGCTCTTATTCAGAGTGACTTGCAATGTACAGTACAAGGTTGGAGCAAATGGAGGACACAAGTAACTAGGATACCAGGTAAACAATATAAACAAAATAAATAACAATAAACAACATAGAGAACATCTGAAAAGCACAACTAAATAAATAGACAAGCAGGCAAGTAGGCTGTGGTTGTACTGGTTAGCTCCCAGTACAACAGTAGTACACTGTGGTTGCACTGATCAGCTCCCAGTACAACAGTAGTACACTGTGGTTGTACTGGTCAGCTCCCAGTACAACAGTAGTAGACTGTGGTTGTACTGGTCAGCTCCCAGTACAACAGCAGTAGACTGTGGTTGTATTGGTCAGCTCCCAGTACAACAGCAGTAGACTGAGGTTGTACTGGTCAGCTCCCAGTACAACAGCAGTAGACTGAGGTTGTACTGGTCAGCTCCCAGTACAACAGCAGAAGACTGTGGTTGTAGTGGTCAGCTCCCAGTACAACAGCAGTAGACTGAGGTTGTACTGGTCATCTCCCAGTACAACAGTATCAGACTGTTGTTGTACTGGTCAGCTCCCAGTACAACAGTATCAGACTGTGGTTGTAGTGGTCAGCTCCCAGTACAACAGTATCAGACTGTTGTTGTACTGGTCAGCTCCCAGTACAACAGTATCAGACTGTGGTTGTAGTGGTCAGCTCCCAGTACAACAGTATCAGACTGTTGTTGTACTGGTCAGCTCCCAGTACAACAGTATCAGACTGTGGTTGTAGTGGTCAGCTCCCAGTACAACAGTATCAGACTGTTGTTGTACTGGTCAGCTCCCATTACAACAGTATCAGACTGTGGTTGTAGTGGTCAGCTCCCAGTACAACAGTATCAGACTGTTGTTGTACTGGTCAGCTCCCAGTACAACAGTATCAGACTGTGGTTGTAGTGGTCAGCTCCCAGTACAACAGCAGAAGACTGTGGTTGTAGTGGTCAGCTCCCAGTACAACAGTATCAGACTGTTGTTGTACTGGTCAGCTCCCAGTACAACAGTATCAGACTGTGGTTGTAGTGGTCAGCTCCCAGTACAACAGCATGAAGACTGTGGCTGTAAAGGTCAGCGAAGTGAAGTGAAGTTAAGTGAACACCTGTGCTGATGTGGAAAATGAATTACCTAAACGCAACTGAAGACTGTCTGTCTGATGAATAACAGATATTTCACGTAGGAGCAGAGCTGTCAGCGAGGATAGCACGGTATGCATCCACATTACGATTTGCATTTCCGTTTTGCCACGGCCATTTAGTGTTGGATGCCTTCTCTGTCGGGTCTGTGCCGGCCTTGACAATTACATAACGTCGCTGTCGTGTGGAAAACCTTGTATGTCCATGTTTTATCTTTTATAAACATTTGAAAAAAGCTCACAACGCGTCACATTGTTGGGAGTTATTCGCGGCCTGAAAGTACAGTATACAGTCCTGTGTGTGTGTGTGTGTGTGTGTGTGCGCGCGCGCGCAGCGCGCGCGAGTGTCTGCAGGCTGTGACCATTTAATTAAAGCTGCATAGTCGCCGTATAACTGAACCAATCACAGCCAGAGTAGGAAACGTAACTATAAAATCAGCCAATCGCACCTTTACTGTGCCAGAGGGTCCAATCTAATTTACAACCCTTTTAATTATTTTATGTAAATTTTCCATTTCATTGGACAGAGAGGGAACCGATCTGTGCCACATGTGCCTTTCACTCTCTCTCTCTCTCTCTCTCTCTCTATCTCCCCATCTTTCTTTATCTCTCTCACTCACACGCACGCAAGCACGCACGCACACAAACACACACTTTCACTCTCTCTGCAGTGTATGAGTCATTTGTTAACTGAGTGACTACAGAAGGACATTAGACAGACAGACACAGATTCATATCAGGACGTCGGTCGTATTATTGTAATGAAAACCTGCCACAGAGTGAAAGGGGGCACGGCGGTAATAAACACCGTTTCCTGTTGGCTATAAACATTGACCAGCACTGTTTCACTGCAGTATAGTCACTCAGGGATCAATACGCGCACACGCACACACACACACACACACACACACACACACACACACCCCCCCCACACACACACACACACACACACACACACACACACACACACAATGATTGGAAAACCTGCAGTCAGATTTAAAAAGATGCACTCGTTTTCTCAGACGGAGGCGCGTCGTCTGAAGGTGACTTAACACGAGGGGCGAGCGAGTCGCCGGGCCCAGCGTTGTGAGGTCACCTTCAGCCGACTCGGCGCCGTCAGAGGTATATGATGTCCCGATAAGGACGGAATCATAAATCATCATCTCTCCGAGTCTAGTCGGCAAAAGGACGGCAAAGCATCGTTACATACAGTAACGATGCTTTGCCGTCCATGCACGTTGTAACTGGCGGTTCTCCTATTCACACACACAAACACACACACACACACACACACACACACACACACACACACACACACACACACACACACACACACACACACACACACACACACACACACACACACACACACACACACACACACACACACACACACACACACACACACACACACACACCTCAATTAATCCAAAAACCGGGAAAGCCTTCGTGTCATTTCAGAATTTTAACCCATTCTGAACGGGCACCCATTTTGGCGTCAGCATCATGTTATGCTTTAGCTATTTAAAAATAGCAGATCTACAAGCTCATATCACGCCACCGAGTGGCGCGATACGAGCTTGTAGGTCTGCTATTTTTGAAAAATCGAAGAGCGACTGACATTTTTAGAATCTGATCTCAGGTCAGAATGGGTTCATCAGACCAGTGTGTGTCCAGTGGAAACCTCGTATGAATCTGATCTCAGGTCAGAATGGGTTAAATAACTGCAAGCTCACACTCACATCTCCTATTTTTTGAGTACTCGTTTGGAAGGCATCAATTGAATATTCACCAAGAAAGGCATCCCCAGGATGTGTTTTTTTTTCCTTTTGCCAGAGAAACATTTAATTTCACATCATCACCAAATAAGCCGTATAGGAACCGGAACATGAGGTTGTAAGGCTGGATGAACGTATTAGGTAATCAATACTGATCAGTAAGAGACATGGTGCAACGCGCCGGTCTGAGTAATCTGCTGACTGTCTTAATGTATTCTATCACATCATGGATGACTGGGCTCTCTCTGTACTATCTGCACACATGCACAAACACGTACGCGTGCACACACACACGCACGCACGCACGCACACACACGCACACGCACACACACACACACACACACACACACACAGTGTAGGAATAGGTCAACATGTTCTCTGTGTTCAACATGACGTGATTGACTGACTGATTGATCTGCTATAATTAAAACGGGGTTCAGGTTACAAATTAAAATAGACACAAGCATGGATGGAGAGAGAGAGAGAGAGAGAGAGAGAGAGAGAGAGAGAGAGAGAGAGAGAGAATGGAAACGTAAATATTCAGAAAACCATTAGAAACATTCATAGCCTCAGGGTTTGATCCAATGTGATTTTTATTTTGTGTGTGTGTGTGCGCGTGTGCGTGCGTGCGTGCGTGCATGTTTGAGTGATGTCATGAGAGGTAGAGCGGGCTAGTGTGAGGCAGTGCAGATTTGAACAACCACTGTTTGAACAACAACTACTGTTTCTACTGTAGCTCCGTACAGTGGAACACTTTTTACTCATAAAGTATTAGTATTCAATCGAATAAGAAACTAGAGAAATGCGCTCCTCGGAGCACAGGTCTACGACGTTAGTGTTCTATCGAGCGGTCTTGGAAACCCTGGTCAGATTTGGCATCACAGTTCGGTTCGGTAATCTCTCCGAGTGCAACTGAGGTCCAAATTGTTCAGATTGGTGCAGACTGACCTCTGGAGAAGACAGCTCCCCTCTCTGCAGTCGATTTATGAGCAGGCTACACTGAAACAGGGTTAAAATAAAATGTCAGTGATGTTACCCATGTTTTAAATGGAGAGTTTGTACTATCTGCCCTCTGGAGATAGCCTGGCTCGGCCCTGAATCGCTAGCCACGCCCATCCCATAAACTGCTGCCGTCGTGGGGAGGGCTTTCAGTCTGAACGATGAAGTGAAACGAAAGGGGAGAAGGTACAAAGAACCAAAGTGGAAGTACACACCATGGGTTTAAAAAGTTGCTTGTACCAGCGTCAACTAAAATGTTGAACGAGGCTCTGAAACAGTAGTGACTGTGAAA
>NC_139718.1:42180345-42185345 GCF_964188405.1 Protomyctophum parallelum | reverse complement strand
ACTGGTTCTGTTCAGAATTTACTGTCTCCCGTCTTTCCACAAAATAACACATAAAATGCTCGACAGCGGGTTCTATTGCCTTGTGTGCCTCAGCCAACCAGTCGCCGTTCAGCGTTCACATGCACGAACTGCACCGTGAAGGAGTTTAATGAACATGTTTTGTGAGGTCACACAGCGACCTTTGACCTGCCCTGACCACCTTATACGTCCAATCGGTTCATCCTTGAGACCTATAGTGGACGTTTTGCGCCAACGTCATTAAATGTCTTCAAGGCGTTCTTGGGGACACCTCGTTCACGAGAATGGGGCAGACCGACAGACAGACGTGAGGTCACAGTGACATCGTAGCCTTGGAAACCCAGACGTTTTTTTTTTCTTTTCCCACAAAGCACATAGCACAAACGTCAATCACTCTCTGCTGATTTCTGATCGTCTGTCGCTCTAATTAATCAGTCTCATGTCACGCAGCTGCGTCTAGATCAGGGTTGGGCAACTGGCGGCCCCGGGGGGCCACATGCGCCCCCCACCTTCACTTAATGTGGCCCTCAGGTTAATGTCAGAATACCGATATAATATTGGTTCCAGCCGTTTACAATTCCACAACATGCAAACATGACCTGCTTTAATTACTTCAGTCTAAATTAGTAGCTCAATGCTCAACACACGTATAATTAAAGGCATTTGAAATTACATAAAAATGTAAATTTTCAGGATTCCAATTCGAATATAGCAAAAACAGCCGATCTACAAGCTCAAAACGCGTCGCAGCGAGCTTGTAGATCGGCTATTTTTGCTACGACAGTAATATATGGCCCTAGGGAGTGAGTGTGGAAATATAGTGGCCTTCTCCATCGTCAAAGTTGCCCACCCCTGGTCTAGATTCCCCCGGCGGATCCTGCTGGGAGCTGCCTATGCCATAGAAAGCATATAGTGGACCACAGGCGTGACATTGGTTGACCTTTTGATCACCTACGCCAGCCGGCCGGACGGACGGACGGACGGAGAATCCCAAAACGTGAAACACACACAGCTCCGCCGGCCACCGCTGACTTCATCAACTAACACTACGAACGGAAAATGTCCGTCGACTACCTTTAAAACGAAACTAAATTAAAGCTAAGCTACGATGACTAAAACTGAGACTAAATATATTGACAATTTCGTCAACAAATAAAAACTAGACTCAAATGTTAGGAAGGGACTATATAGTGGACAAGATATGCAGTATAAGACATTTTACACTTGGTTGCATGCTGAAAATAGCAGATCTACAGGCTCACAACGCGTCGCAGAGTGACAGAGCTTGTAGATCGGCTATTTTCAGCAAGTGCAAAATCAGCCATTGCGACGGTATATCAAGGCCCGCCAAAATACATTTTAGTCGACTAAACCAACTGTAGACCAAATCTTATACGATACTTAGTCGACTAAAACTAGACTAACACTAAACATCCCAGGTGACTCAAATGTGACAAAAAGAATGTAATGAAAATTATTCAAGAGACTAAAAAATAATAATAACCCATTCTGACCGGGCACCCATTTTGGTGTCGGCATCATGTTATGCTTTAGCTATTTAAAAATAGCAGATCTACAAGCTCATATCGCGCCACCGAGTGGCGCGATACGAGCTTGTAGGTCTGCTATTTTTGAAAAATCGAAGAGCGACTGACATTTTTAGAATCTGATCTCAGGTCAGAATGGGTTCATCAGACCAGTGTGTGTCCGGCGGAAACCTCGTATGAATCTGATCTCAGGTCAGGGTTAAGTCAAAATCAACACTGCCGCCGGCGGATGCACAGAAATCAGATGCACACATGCCGTTTCTCTCTCTTCTCGAGCCGAGCTCTTTCCTCTGACAGAAGCCAACATGTGGCTTCACTGTTATTGTAATTCCATCGTGTTTGTTCTGTTGGTGTGTGCAACACCCACACTGATCGTGCGCACGCACGCGCGCACACACACACACACACACACACACACACACACACACACACACACACACACACACACACACACACACACACACACACACACACACACACACACACACACACACACACACACACACACACACACACACACACACACACACACACACACACACACACACACTGTATTACAGCTTTGATAGTCTCGCGTAGCCAGTCAACTATTCCACAATCTCTGAATGCTATATAGTCTGGAACAGCTGGAAGAAATCTGCAAATTTCCGTTCACGAAAATATATTTTAAAATATCTTTACATTAAAAAAATTAATTTCCTTTTCTGCAAAGCAACAAGCTATATATGCTTAGTTAGATGTTTTCTATTTGTATTGGGATATACTTGCGCGACTGCAGAGACGAAACGGAAGTGGGGGAGGAGGCTCCACTTCCGCTATTATATTTCTCTCATGACAGCTCTTCCGTTGCTCCAAACTTGCATGACGGAAGCATTTGGCAATTTGCGAGAGGCAACAGTCTGGCAACGCCGAGACTACAGCTTTGACAACCTTAAAGGTATATTCAGTGATTTCACTTAATTCAAATATCACTTCTTTTTTTTGTTTTGTTGTGATAATCCTCCCTACTATAGAGTGTGCTGGCCATATAAGGAGTTTCTCCCTGTCCCCAGTTAACCCCTGGGGGTCAAAAAACCTTAGGTTTCGTTTTTGACTCTCTATCCTGATTGGACGAAAGGCTGGGTCCCACAGCCAAAAACGAAACCTAAGGTTTTTTGAGTGAAATCACTGAATATACCTTTAAATAACCTTACACTATTAACATACAACCCCGGACAAAACAAACATCCGCATGCAGTACAGAACACAACACAACACAACAGACATGAGTGACATGACAGTAGAATATACATTAGACACTAGACATTAGACACCGACTAGACTATATACATTAGTAGACACTAGACAGTACATTAGACAGTAGGTTATTAATACATCACGTGAATAAACAGGCACGCTATACTGTAACGATAAAGCAGACTGCTGTTGGCTCTATGAGCTGCTAACAGTTGGGGGGAAATGGAGGGATAGGAAACTAGGATGACGTAAGTGACATAATCCTTGTGTAATGTGAAACATTTGCGAAGCAGGCAGAGGCTGTGGTCTGGACTTCATTAGGACTCTCCTGTTTATAGACCGAAGGCAGGGAATGAAGAAATGTTGTGTTCACTTTAATACAGGAAAGACATTATAGACCGAAGGGAATGTTCACTTTAATACAGGAAAGACTGAGGATGATGGCTTTAGTTTTACTGCAGTTTTAATTATGTTGAATGATATATAAGAGAGCTTAGGGGAGGTACTGTTACGGACAGGGATGGAGCTTGATGACCGATAACAATCTTTTTTTTTTTTTTTTTTATTATACATTTTATTCAAAGAGTATGACATAATGCAAGTTTCAGAGAAAGAAAATACAACTCTTTGTTTTTTACAATTTCTCCCACAACTCCTTTCCCAATCCTCCCCACCCACCCACCATCTTTCCCCACGAGGCCAGACATACAAACAACATATATACACAGGAGAAAAAAACAGTAGGCCTACACGTTATCAATAAGCTTTGGGCTGATGCAAGCCCGTTATCGAGCATATAGCGGAACCATGATGTCATGTTTAACCCATTCTGACCTGAGATCAGATTCATACGAGGTTTCCACTGGACACACACTGGTCTGATTAACGCATTCTGACCTGAGATCAGAAAATAATTGACAAAAATATTTTTCAATAGCTAAAGCATAACATGATGCCAACACCAAAATGGGTGCCCGGTCAGAATGGGTTAAACAATCAAGACAAAAGGCGATCAAGAAATAAATGTGTAATCACCCACGCTGGCAAACATGTCGGTCTAAAAGTGTATTGATAACTGTGCTGCCCGGATAAGCACAATTACGCTTTTAAAGTGACGATACACAAATTAACCAGTTAACAGTTCCTTTAATATTATTTTATTGGTAAAAAGATCAATTGCCTTTCGTCTGTCTGTCTCCGGTCTTTCCACCAAATAATAGAAAATGCTCGATAGTGGGCTCGATAAGAACCCGGATCGATAAGGTGCTCGTTATCAATAAGAAATCACACCTGTGTGAACCGAGTGGTGCAACTCCCCTCTCTCTCTCTCTCTCTCTCTCTCATTAGCAGGCAACAGTACAGCACTATCTCTCTCTCTGTTTCTGGCACAACAGCGCCCCTACTGGTACTAATAGTCATACTCGTGCTCATTGTCACATACATAGGTGAACGAACACGGACATTGCCGTTCCTTGGAGTGGTTGCACCACTCAAAAATGTACGAGCTTCATCCCTAGTTACAGAGTCTTCAGAAGTGTGTGTGCAAACGTTTCACATCGATCAGTCAGTCAGAGATTGCAGGACAGATGGACGGACACACACACACACACACGCACGTACACACACACACAGACGGACGGACCGAGAGGGGCGAAAACATACAGTACAGGCCAGCCTGGTGGAGACGATTAAAGCTGCATGTAAATGAATAAAATGTTATTTCCCACTGTGTAGTAGTCCTTTTGGCTTTTTGACTGTGGTCTGAAGTGTGCGTGGACTAAGGTGTATACACACACTCCAGACACCATGCACTTGAGATGGACAGAAAGTATAAAGTTCATGCTTCATAGCCCTAGAATGGCTGTGATATTTACATACACGTGACGTGCATTGCATGCATTCCAAATACACAGCACATTATAGATCGTTCCTAATTACCCCAGAACCAATTGCAACGCACCCGTCAATTGTGTGCCCCATACTTATCAGAGCAAGACAGAGTTACGACATTGAGGGGGCAGAGTGCTCGAGCGCTGTTCATGCAGCCTGGAGCATTGAAATACATTGTTTTCAACCAGGGCGACGCAAATTGTAGGCATGTGTGCAACATGACAACTGTTTTATACAGTATTATTCAGTAACAACTAAAGTCACTGTAATGTTTACAGTTGTACTATTAACTAAAAAACAATCTAAAAA
>NC_139718.1:42170345-42175345 GCF_964188405.1 Protomyctophum parallelum | reverse complement strand
CCATGACATCAGAGACAACAGGCTCACTGCTACAATCTAAAATATCTAAAACCACATATTACACACATAAATACCCCCAGGAAAGTGATCTAAAGCTTCTAAACGCCATTAACATATATTTTTTTGCAAAAAGGGTGAAGTGTCCCTTTAATGTTCTGTTTGTACAGCTGATACGCTGGCAGGGCTCCCTCAGTCCCTCCAATAAGAGGGATAGGATGGATGCCCTAGAAAGGTCACCGAAAAACACCATAATGTAAATATACAGTAGCCTATATAAAAACGGTGTGTGTGTGTGTGTGTGTGTGTGTGTGTGTGTGTGTGCGCGCGCGTGCGTGTGTGCGTCAGTGTGTGCGTGCGTGCGTCAGTGTGTGCGTGCCGCGTGCGTGCGTGTGTGCGTCAGTGCGTGCGTGCGTGGGTCAGTGTGTGCGTGTGTACGTGCGTCAGTGCGTGCGTGCGTACGTGCGTCAGTGCGTGCATGTGTGTGCGTGCGTGCGTCAGTGCGTGTGTGCGTCAGTGCGTGCGTGCGTGCGTCAGTGCGTGCGTGCGTGCGTCAGTGTGTGCGTGCGTGCGTCAGTGTGTGCGTGTGTGCGTGCGTGTGCGTGCGTGCGTCAGTGCGTGCGTGCGTGCGTCAGTGCGTGCGTGCGTCAGTGCGTGCGTGCGTGCGTCAGTGCGTGCGTGCGTGCGTCAGTGCGTGCGTGCGTGCGTCAGTGCGTGCGTGCGTGCGTCAGTGTGTGCGTGCGTGTGTCAGTGTGTGCGTGCGTGCGTCAGTGTGTGCGTGCGTGCCAGTGCGTGCGAAACAGATACAGATCAGCATTTCTCCCAGAGCAGACATTTGTCTCCCAGGCAGGTGAGTAAGTGCCCCCCCCCCTACCCCCCCCCCCCCACACACACACACACACACACACACACACATATCACACTGTACTATGGGAGAGAGTGAGGAGGGGATCTCTATCTCTCTCTCTCTCTCTCTCTCTCTCTCTCTCTAGTATACCTCCCTATAAATAAGGACACGTGACACGTCTCTCCTCAGAAAACCTCTGTCCTGCCCGGCTCTCCTCAGTGGCTGGAGCAATTTATCTGAATTTGCACCGACCATTAGCAATACTGCGAATGAGCCAGTTTTTCACATTCCAAAAAATGTATTAGCTCTGCCTCTCCATATATCCTCTCCTCTCCTCTGAGTGTGTGGGGAGCACTTCTAATCAGTGGCGTGCACAGACATTAAGAAGGGGCAGGTGCTCAAGTGAAAAAGGGCACCTTGTGCAGCGCGTGGAACCGGGCCGGTTGCCTTAATAGTGTGAGATTTAAAGATATTAGAAGCTTTTTTTAATCAAGAATTGATGAATGTCACCATGGTCCACTGTACACTGTACATTTTTTCTTTCTTTTTTTTCTCCAAAAGGGCACATTGCTTTCCAGAGGGCAAGGGCATGGTGGTGCTCTACCACCCCCTAGTGTCTATCTGTGCACGCCACTGCTTCTAATTCACTCCTCTCCCCTCTCTCTCTCTCTCTCTCTCTCTCTCTCTCTCTCTCTCTCTGCTCCATGCCCTCTGTGAGGCGTGTGAATAAACTGGCAGGACATTAAAATATTGTGGGAGACAGGAGAGCAGGAGGGGGATGACAGCTGTAAACCAGTAAATCCACTCCACCCACTTTAACCAGTAAAGCCTGTATTGATTAACAGGAGCTCCTTTCTGGCACACTCATAAATGTGTGTGTGTGTGTGTGTGTGGGGGGGGGGGGGATGGAAGGACGGACGGTAGATGCAGGGCGACAGACATATATACATTTACAATATCAACGGGACATGAAGACTCATAAAGAGACACTGTCACGTTGGTTTTGCTCAGTCCGTCCGTTGACTCTATAGAGCAGTGATTCTCAACCATTTTCATGAAATGGTTGAGAGCGTGAGAGTGTACAAATGGAACCAAATGGACCCTACATAGGCCCATTTGTATACACTCTCTGAGTTAACAGACCCATAAGGGTCCATTGGGTTTGTAATTATCATTTAGCTGCATGGGGACCCCTTGGAACTCCCTCCTCAAGGACCACTGCTCTATAGACGTGGTGTGGAACGTGGGGTTCCCCAAATGTTTTAGCCCGCATGACCCAAAAGTGAAATAGTGAAAATAGCAGATATACAAGCTCACAAGACGTCGCAGGGTGAGAAGTTTCAGTCAGTATAGAACGCACGACACGTCCCAGTGCAGGAAAGTAGACCCCCTGGCAGACCAAGGATGAGATGGAGGCATTGTATCTCCAAACTGGCCTGCTGGGAACGCCTTGGGATCCCCCAGGATTAAGTCACTAATGTTGCTCTGGAGAGGGAAGTGTGGAGCTCTCTGGTGGACACAGTAAATGTACTTAAGTAAATGTACTTAAGTATATACTGTACATAAGTAAAGAATTTCTACTTAAGTACTGTACTTAAGTACAAAGTTTGTCCACCTCTGACGAGCTTGCATGCATGTCGATCTGCTACTTTTTGCAATTTTTTGAATTTGCAAATCCTGCAAAAGTAACAGTTTTGGACATGAGGTTTCCACCCGACAGAGACGAGATATACATGGATGATAGATATATGCCGTGTGTTACTGGTGAGAGATTGTACATTATACGTATGATTATGTGTCTCTACGTATATGTATACCTATCTATTCGTCTATCTGCATTTTTTCTGAGCTTACGTGGAAGTGTTCACCCGCTCACCTATACGAAGCTCTTGGATGAACTTCAAAGCTGAAGTCCCGAACACGATGACATGACACGATGGCTCCTCCTAGTATACACAGAAAGAGAGAGCAAATACAACGGCCATAAGGTTGGCCCTGGGTGTCGTAAAACCAAGGAAATCTCCCTTTAGTGAAAGCCTGAAAGGCACACAAAGGAGCAATCTGATGTTCTTTCAAACCGAAAGAATGCTGAAAGGAATGAAGTGAGCCTCACATCACCGCGATCAAAGACCAAATAAAGCCGCTATGCAATCACAATGACAAAGAGCTTATTGTAACCACTGTAACCACTGACTGTAAGTGTATAAGCCCTAACTGTAGTTCTCAGCCTGAAAATGTTCATGTCACAAACGCAGCATGCTTTCATTATGGAGACTATATCGTGCGCAGACAGTTACAATTTCGCTGGTGTCACCTATATGGTGTCACGCTTGCATAGTTTCCGACTTGCATCGTTCCCAGCTGGCGTGGTCCCTGCGTAAGCCGGTGCCCAAAGGTTTTTTTTCCTAAAATAGCTTGCGTTGTTTGGAAGTTTTGGAAACATTTGGACATTTGGAGAGAGAGGGAGAAAGAGAGAGAGAGAGAGAGAGAGACAAATTAATCAGATATTCACATGGTGGTCTCTCGCTCGCGCGTGCACACACACACACACACACACACACACACACACACACACCCACACACACACACACACACACACACACACACACACACACACACACACACACACACACACACACACACACACACACACACACACACACACACACACACACACACACACACACACACACACACACACACACACACACACACAGGCTGGCTGGCTGACCTGACTAGGTAATGTCGGTATGCACGTAGAAATCTGAATAAAATGTCTGCAGCAAGCCAAGAAGATAAAACTGACCTCATTTTAAGAACCAGGTCATTCTATTTAAGATGCTCTCTCTCTCTCTTTCTGTGTGTGTGTGTGTGTGTGTGTGTGTGTGTGTGTGTGTGTGTGTGTGTGTGTGTGTGTGTGTGTGTGTGTGTGTGTGTGTGTGTGTGTGTGTGTGTGTGTGTGTGTGTGTGTGTGTGTGTGTGTGTGTGTGTGTGTGTGTGTGTGTGTGTGTGCGCGTGCGTGTGCGTGTGCATGTGTGAGTCAGACTGACGGTACTGCTGATGTCAGCATACATACTGTTGCTTCAAGGGAAAGGCTCGCTTGACTCAAGGGCAGTCTGGAGGAGATCAGGGAGGAACATACTGTACTGGTTTCAGATTCAGATAATACGTATGAGAGGAACATGAACTCTGCACTCTCTGTAGTAGTCTTAGGAGTATTGTTTAATAATGACTTGAGGATCCGCAGCAGCAGTTAAACCAAACAGAGATGCGTTTTGGCGCGCTGGTAATAGGGTGACCAGATCCAAACTGTTCATTTGAGGGACAGAATTATCGCTTGTGTGGGACAGGGTGACGGGACGGGACTGGGTTAGCAACTTATTACTTAAAGGTATATTCAGTGATTTCACTCAAAAAACCTTAGGTTTAGTTTTTGGCTGTGGGACCCAGCCTTTCGTCCAATCAGGATAGAGAGTCAAAAACGAAACCTAAGGTTTTTTGACCCCCAGGGGTTAACTGGGGACAGGGAGGAACTCCTTATATGGCCAGCACACTCTATAGTAGGGAGGATTATCACAACAAAACAAAAAAATAAGTGATATTTGAATTAAGTGAAATCACTGAATATACCTTTAAGTTGCTATTAAATGTCTTGATGTGATATTCAATCATAGGCCTAATATTGCCTCATTTTGTTATTAAACCCACTCATGTTTTGTTTTAAAATGCTTATTTTGGTCATGGGTGGTATAGCCGAATTGGTGCTGTATAGCCTATAGGGATATTTCTAGCCATGTTAGCCTAACAGGCTAACATGGCTAAACACATGGCTAAACACATGGCTAAACACATCTAGCTGGAAAAGAGACAACTTTAGAACAGAAGGCCAATATTTCCAGGGGACTATTAGGGCATTCGGACACTGATGCCTGCCTGACTGGCAGGCATCGGTGTTCAAATGCCCTGATAGTTAGTCGATAGACAGGGTCTTGATTTGTGGGACGCCTGAAAAGTCTTGGAAATGAGGGACTGTCCCACGCAAAGGGGGACATCTAGTCACCCTAGCTTGGTAACCACTGACGAATAAGGCCTGCGCAGTTGTATAGGACTATTATCAAAACAACGCGCTTTTGCGTTGGCCTCCTGGGAGTGTGTG
>NC_139718.1:42102845-42165345 GCF_964188405.1 Protomyctophum parallelum | reverse complement strand
GATTATTTGCATTGCAAAACGATACGATACATAGTCAATGTTGCTGTTTTAATTTCGATATACTTGGATTCTTGAAATCGATTTTTCGATGCAGTTACTATATTGTTACACAATAGGCATGGGCTGCTGCTAGCCTGTGGTATAGGATGACCTAGCCCTGAAACATGACTGTCATGGCGCAACTGCAGCCTGTTTTACGCGATCGCTACATTTACAGTCCAAACGTGTATATAAACATTCCATTTTCAAATATAAAGTACTCACAATTTGTCCCACGGGTGTTAAAAATTTGCTGGTACAGCGATTAGCACTGCTGCATTCCGCGTTCTATAAAAAAGCATTTTTGTCCGGTCATTTCTGTGTTTTGGCTTGTTTTTCCTTCTACTTCCGCCTGTCGGCTTCAACTGCGCCTCGGCGCCCCTGTCGGTTGTCACTTGCAATGATTTTCAATGACCAGTTTGACCAGTTTCAGACTACGGTTTCAGAGTGCAATGTACACCTCCGGAACGGTAGGGCGGCGCTAAAGCGCAGTTGAAAGCATCACACGGGGAAATCAAGGAAGCTCTGAGAAGGAAGTGAAGTGGTCACGTGACTGGGCTGCGCCATGACACTTTCATGGACACTTTCATGGGAGCCAAACTACCCGGAAGTTTGGCAGAATGCATTGGAGTCAATGAGAGCTCAGTGACCAGCTCATGAACAAACAATATTTATGAACAATTGAGACCTTTTCTAAAGTAATCACTTCTGGAAAATAACAGAAGACATGTAACACATTATTGTCTGCTGTGTTGTTATTCGATGTGTACGCTGTGTATGGTATCTCTATAAAAATAGAGATACCATAAAGTACAAAGTACATTTCTGAACGCACCAAGTATCGCGAGACTTCCCACCGTTTCCTGTCTGGCAGCCAAATATCGCGATACTTCGGAGCCAGAAACGATACCTGCTGCTGTTTAGATCCTCAGATAAAATGATATACTGTGCACAGTGTGCACTCTGTGCACATCGAAAAGTAAGTGATTAGAAAACAACCTGTGATATGTCTTCTGTTATTTTCCAGAAGTGATTACTTTACAAAAGGTCTCAATTGTTCATGAATAATGTTTGTTATGAGCTGGTCCAGCCGGCTCCATTCACTGCCATGTATTCATTGCACTTGTTTGGCTCCCATGAAAGTGTCATGGCGCAGCCCAGTCACGTGACCACTTCACTTCCTTCTCAGAGCTTCCTTGGGGGAAATGAGGAAGTAGAAGGAAAAACTAGGCAAAACACAGAAATGACCGGACAAAAATGCTTTTTATTAAAGAACGCGGAATGCAGCAGTGCTAATCGCTGTACCAGAAAATTTCTAACACCCGCGGGAAAAATTGTGATTACTTTATATTTTAAATCGGAATGTTTATATATATACATTTGGACTGTAAATGTAGCGATCGCGTGAAACAGGCTGCAGTCGCGCCATGACGCGTCATGAACCATATGGCTAAGGATGACCCAGCCAGGGTTTGAACCCCGACCTCCCAGTGTTCTATTCACTTTGTCTTTTAGTTGGTGAACAGATGAGAATGTGGACATTTGATAAACGAATTATACCACCACCGGGACACGACAACGCTTAAATGTATCGGGTCGCGCACAGTGGCAAGAGTAGTGAGCCTTCTCGTTTTTATTTGCTTTACAACATAATACAAACGTTTCGGCTGTCCAGCCTTCGTCAGTGATTGAAAAAAATGTGTCCATTCCTTGGCCCCCCTGCAGTGGTGTGTGTGTGTGTGTGTGTGTGTGTGTGTGTGTGGGGGGGGGGGGGGGGGGGGGTGCGTGTGGATAATTTAAGTCTTATCAGCAGAGCTGTCAGCAGTCAGCAGTAGGCTGTAATGACACACAGAGCATGACTAATGGCTTTCTGTTTAACAGTCAGCCACACACACACACACACACACACACACACACACACACACACACACACACACACACACACACACACACACAGCTTGAGTGACTACCTGATGTAGAAGGAGGCGGTTTAGGGGGAGACACAAAGAGGAGTAAAAATAAAGGAAGACTGTAAGAAATCTGAAAATAAAGGATGAGACAGACAGACAGACAGACAGACAGACAGACAGACAGACAGAAAATGCTCAATCCTTTTATAGTTTCACTAGTTCTTTTATTACTACTTATATTTAATATTCATTTATTCATTAATTGTTTTATCTTGATTGTCTTGTTCCACTTTTGCTTTGGCAACAATGTGCAGCAAACGTACATTTTCTCATGCCAATAAAGCTCCTTTGAAATTGAATTGAATTGAATTGAATTGAATTGAATTGAGAGAGAGAGAGAGAGAGAGAGAGAGAGAGAGAGAGAGAGAGAGAGAGAGAGAGAGAGAGAGAGAGTGAGAGTGAGAGTGAGAGAGAGAGAGAGAGAGAGAGATGGGTAGGTGGACACTACAGAGCTAAAGATAAACAGAGACCCCCGGGATAATCCTTGGTTGTCCTCTGGTGACCCCGCCCCCTGAGGCTGTCTGCTTGTCAATCAAACATGACCCTGCTCAACCTCAACTAAAGGCCAACGCTTACATGATCACACACCATGCAGTGCATCTCAAACCTTGCCGCGTCAAGGACCCCGAATTAATGCGGACCCCCATATACAAGATGTGTGTTTCAAGGGCCACCTTGGGGAATGGAAAGGTTCCATCCCCCACGCATCTCTCCTCGGGTTACAGTCGAATTCAGTGTCCTTGAGCAAGACACAGAACCCCTAACTGCTCCCAATGGGCATGTTGGTGCCTTGCATGAGTTTCTTGTGCCTCATGATGGTGTGTAACTTCATAGGAGCTAATGCTATCATTGTAAAAAAAAAACTAGTGTAACCGTTATAAGATGCTAATGCTATCATAGGAACTATTGTTACCATTATAAGATAGCTATCATAGGAAGTATTGTGTTACCATTATAAGATGCTAATGCTATCATAGGAACTATTGTTACCATTATAAGATAGCTATCATAGGAAGTATTGTGTTATACCATTATAAGATGCTAATGCTATCATAGGAACTATTGTTACCATTATAATATAGCTATCATAGGAAGTATTGTTACCATTATAAGATGCTAATGCTATCATAGGAACTATTGTTACCATTGTAAGATATCTAGTGCTATATGATAGGAACTATTGTTACAGGAGCATGTGCAGTACACCGTATAATTGGTCCTCACTAATGCTCATTAGGAATTCTTTCACATTCTAGGAGCTTAATGCTGAACAGGACAGTCAAACATCATGCTGCTTTCTGTTGTCATTTAACTTTTAACCTCTGGAGAGAGAGAGAGAGAGAGGGCGAGAGACAAGAGGAAAGAGCATAGTGACAGAGAGGGGGTGAGAGAGAAATAGATAGAGTGAGAGAGAGAGAGAGGGGGGGGGGGTGGTAGAGGTGAAGAGGGGGACATCAAGCCACTGTCCTTTGGTGACCTCCCCTCCTGAGGTGACCTGTCAATCATTCTGAATGTGACCCAGGTCATATGACCTCAGGTCCTCATTCCAACCAAACGCTATACACTCTTGATTTCACTCATTTACGCACGCAACGCAACGCAACGCACGTGTGTGTGACTGTGTGTGTGTGTGTGTGTGTGTGTGTGTGTGTGTGTGTGTGTGTGTGTGTGTGTGTGTGTGTGTAAACATTGAGAAGCTTTACTAGACCATTGTATTGTAATCTAAACGTAGGCGTACCAGTACTGTTGTGGTGTTTGGCTATATCAGAGCAGTGTTTCTCTAACTCTTTCAAGTGAAGGACCCCCAAACTGATGTTTATTTGACCGCGGAACCCCCATGGAAAAAAAATGCTTTGTGCCAGCCAGGGACCCCCATAGAGGCAGATCTACAAGCTCACAAAATAGCAGATCTGCTATGCAGAAACATGGGTCCCAAAGTGGGGTCCGGGTCCGGCCAGGACCCCCAGGGGTCCTTGAGGGAGTTCCAGGGGGTCTTGAAGAAGAGAGAAGCAAAAGCAAAGCACTCGGTTGAGTATTTCCACATCATAATGTCACGGGTGCACGCTTCTGGAAGATACACAGGCTATAGAAAAGAATAACCAGCACTCACGTATAGTATCCTGGAAGGATTAAAGCTTAAAGGGACACTTCACCCTTTTTGCAAAAAGATATTATGTTAATGACGTATAGAAGCTTTAGAACACTTTCCTGGGGGTCTTTATGTGTGTAATATGTGGTTTTAGATATTTTAGATTGTAGCAGTGAGCCCGGTGTCTCTGATGTCATGGGCTCTACATCCTCCTTTTGATGAATTGAACAATGTGGACCCTGTTGTAAACAAGTGTAATGCTTAATTGGGTCGTCCACTCACAGTTGACAGTCTTTGTATTGAGTTTGTGTTTAAAATGTACTGTAAATTCTACAAACTGTTAATAAATATTTCAATCAATCAATCAATTCCTGGACTACATGTTGTCTCAGTAAGACAGCTTATCAGAGTTAAATTAACATTGATTTTACAATATAAATTGGGGTCCCAGAGATAGAAATGCCATTAAATGGGGGGTCCGTAGCAGTGTTGTTTTTGGCAGCACATTTCGATTTTAGTTTAGTCATAGTCTTTGGACTGAAACTTCATTTAGTTTTAGTCACATTTTAGTCACCTGGAAATGTCTTATTGTTAAGTCTACTTTTAGTCGACTAAATGTCATAAGATTTTAGTCGACTAAATCTACAGGTGATTTAGTCGACTAAAATGTGTTTTGGTGGGCCTTGATGCCGTCGTAATGAGTGTTTTTACACTTGCTGAAAATAGCCGATCTACAAGCTCGCAACGCGACGTGAGCTTGTAGATCAGCTATTTTCAGCATGCAACCAAGAGTAAAATGATTCAGTGGATATCTTGTCCACTAGTCCCTTCCTAACATTTTAGTCTAGTTTTTATTTGTCAACGAAATTGTCTGTATATTTAGTCTTAGTTTTAGTCATCATAGCTTAGTTTTCATTTAGTTTCCATTCGTTTTTTGTCAGTGGAAAAAGGTAGTCGACGAACATTTTTCGTCTTAGTTTTAGTCGACGAAAACAACACTGGTCCGTAGTGATGGTGATGCGCCATCCTGTGAGAGGGTTATCTAATAGTCCAATAAACAGGCTGTACACTTAAAATGATGGATTCACAAGATCTGGCATTTATTGATTGCCCACAATTATCCCAAATTGAATGGTCATGTGATATACATATGAACAGCAAAGACATATATGAAAGCAAATACGACCTGTTACATCACGAATTCGGATTCGATCATATCAGTCCACAGATTTGGGGGCCCCGCGAAGCGCAGGACAGAGAGCTGGTCTATCCTGGAGAATTCTGACACGTCACTCTCTGTCCTGACAATATATACAGTAGCTATCTCTCACTCACTGAAGTGACCTTGCATGCGCACCGCTCAGGCGGCACACTCTGAAAGTAATGGTAACTGCTTGAAGGGTCTACTTTACCCCACCACAGGCTAATGTCAAACTGGGGGTCCTTGAAATTAAAACCGGTTGAGAATCACCGCTTAGAGCCAAAATAAATCTTCTCTTATGGGGGGCACATCTTTTCAAATGGGGGTCCGGGGGCTAATTAGTGTCAATTTGGGGGTCCTTGGCATGAAAGAGTTTGGGAACCCCTGTCTTTACCCATGCAGAAAACATGGGCCCCTGACCCAAATGTGGCCCCTGACCCCGTGTTTGGGACCAGGTCAGATTGAGGTTAGATGTGTTGTGTTCAGGTCGGTTTATCTCCGCAAGGGTCAGGCCCGGACACACCTTTACCTGACATTCTCACTTTGAATTCCTACATGTACTTAATGCTCTTAGCAAACATTCCTCTGTGCTTCTCCATGGTGGGAGGTTTGGTGTCCAGCTTTACATGCAATGTATAGTTGTAAATGCTCATTCAACCGTCATCAACCCCGATAGTGTCCAATAATTCTGGGACAAACGTTTTGAGCCGATCTACAAGCAGATCTATTGCGCCACGTTGAGACGCGACATAGTGGCCTTGTAGATCGGCTATTTTCTTTTCATGAACAGTATACTGAACATTAAATTAAAGGAAGGTTATGAGGTCCAATCTGTATAGGCTATTGTAAAAAAAAAAATGCATTTATATAGCGCCCTTATCCAAGGTGCTTTACAGAGATTGTGCATTACATTCACCCATTCACACACACATTCACACACCGATGACAAGAGGAAACCATGCAAGGCACCAACCTGCACATCGGGAGCAATTAGGGGTTCAGAGTCTTGCTCAAGAACACTTTTGACGCCAACTCTGGGGGAGCCCGGGTTCGAACTGTGTGTGTAATATGTGGTTTTAGGTATTTTGGATTTTAGCAGTTATAGTCTCTGACGTCATGGACACTGGGCTCACTTACTTCCTGGACTACATCAAGGACAGGAAGCGAAGACCGTACGGTGGACTCCATGTTGCTCCCTGGAAGGAAAGAAACATGCGCAATGGGCTATATGCAGCAACATGGAGTCCACCGTACGGTCTTCGCTTTCCTGTCCTCATTTAATAGTCCTTGGACTACATGTTGTCTCAGTAAGACAGCCCTCCCCCTATCCACGATTAAAATGATAGCTCCAGTGTTGTTTTCGTCGACTAAAACTAAGACGAAAAATGTTCGTCGACTACCTTTTTCCACTGACAAAAACGAATGGAAACTAAATGAAAACTAAGCTATAATGACTAAAACTAAGACTAAATATACTGACAATTTCGTCGACAAATAAAAACTAGACTAAAATGTTAGGAAGGGAGTAGTGGACAAGAGATCCACTGAATAATTTTACTCTTGGTTGCATGCTGAAAATAGCTGATCTACAAGCTCACAACGTTGTGAGCTTGTAGATCGGCTATTTTCAGCAAGTGTAAAAACACTCATTACGACGGCATCAAGGCCCACCAAAACACATTTTAGTCGACTAAATCACCTGTAGATTTAGTCGACTAAAATCGTATGACATTTAGTCGACTAAAACTAGACTAACACTAAGACATTTCCAGGTGACTAAAATGTGACTAAAACTTAAAAGTTTCAGTCCAAAGACTATGACTAAACTAAAATCGAAATTTGCTGCCAAAAACAACACTGGATTGCTCAATCTCCGACTGCTATAGAGTCTGGAAACTATACAGCTCCAGAAATCTGAGTAAGGAAGCTGGCATTTCCGTTCGCCGTATTTTAAAATATCTTTACATTCTATTGTTTTTATTTCCTTTCCTGCTAAGCAACAAGCTATATATGCTTAGATGTTTTCTATTTATATTAGGATAAATGTGCGCGACTGTAAAGACGAAACGGAAGTGGGGAGGATAGGCTCCACTTCCGCTTTATATTTTACTCATGATCAGAGCTTCCGTTGCTCCAGACTGCATGACGGAAGCATTTGGGAAATTGCGAGAGGCAACAGTCTGGCAACGCGAGACTACATAGTGTAGCATCAACTTCTATCAGCATGCATATGTAGTGTAGATGGGGGTTAAGGGCCCCTGGGGGACTCCGTCCGCACGACAAAATATAGGGTTTAAGTGCTTTTAAACAGACAGAAATCCTGAGTATACAGAGATTGTCAGAGCATGCATTTCTGCTTAGCCTGTCCTTCCTGCAAACACACACAAAGAGATGTTAAAATGACAGACTATATCTGTTGAACACACACACACACACACACACACACACACACACACACACACACACACACACACACACACACACACACACACACACACACACACACACACACACACACACACACACACACACACACACACACACACACACACACACACACACACACACACACACACACAGTATCTTAATGGATATCTGCTAGCCTACGGGCCGAAGACCAATGCAGCATTCCTAATGAAGTACTTCACTAATTACTGGCTGGAGCTCATCAAACCTTTCTGGTAAAATTCCTTTTAACAAGCTCAAAGTTAGCTAATGCGTAGGTCACCACATAACATAAAACATTAAACAGTTAGCTAATGGGTAGGTCAGCACATAACATAAAACATTAAACATATAGTTAGCTAATGGATAGGTCACCACATAACATAAAACATTAAACATATAGTTAGCTATATGTGTGTGGGGAGGTAAAAGAAAAAATGTGCACACACTCTACACTTTCCACTTGGTTAAATGGACATTTGGTTCATGAATACACTTTGCATATTGTTAATAAACATTTGTTTAATGAATACACTTTGCCTTTGGTTAAGAAAGTGTGTTGCTGATGAAAGCCTGATGTAATAGAATGTCTGCCTCAAACACAACTGTAGCCTATAAAAAGATCCACTCAATGACATCTGACACGCACGCAGGCACGCACGCACGCAGGCACGCAGGCACGCACGCAGGCAGGCTGGCAGGCACGCACACAGACATGCTTGTAGACAAACACACAAACACTGTCCTATAGTGTCACATGAAGACATGTGCCACGCACGCACGCACGCACGCACACGCACACACGCACACGCACACACGCACACGCACACACGCACGCGCACACACACACACACACACATCAAAGCCGCCATAACCACAGTGTGGTTCTCATGCAGGGCCAAAATTAATCTGTCATTACAGTGGTTATTACGGCCATTAAAACAAGGTTTAGATGTGCTAGCCAACAGACCTAGGATCAGACAAAGCTGCTGTGTGTGTGTGTGTGTGTGTGTGTGTGTGTGTGTGTGTGTGTGTGTGTGTGTGTGTGTGTGTGTGTGTGTGTGTGTGTGTGTGTGTGTGTGTGTGTGCGTGCGTGCGTGCGTGCGTGCGCGTGTGCGCGAGTGATTTTAATCCACAATTCACATCAGACACATAGAAAACATGGAGATACATTGTTGCAATATGGAGACATGTTAGATGTTAAATCTCATGAGAACACTTTGAAGTCCAATCACATCCACGTTTCATTAGTGATGTACTGAGGGGGGGGACAGTTTCCTTAATGAAAAACAAACGCGACAGACCGTAAAACAACGGCTTCCCGCCGAGTTCAGCTACACAAACAAAGATCTGTCACGTCATTATAGGATGCGTTCTTGACACAGTAAAGTCTTTGTGCTCGCACACACAGAACCAAATGCCTTGGATCCTTACTTGGGTCCATTTGGTTCCATATGCGTACAGGCATTCTCCTGTTGCATGCTACATGTGTGAAAGGCAGACACATGAGGACAATGATGTCCCTACCTGATTCCCAGGACATTTCCCAGTGAGAATTGCTATGGTCAGTATCATGGTCAGTATCATGGTCAGTATCATGGTCAGTATCATGGTCAGTATCATGGTCAGTATCATGGTCAGTATCATGGTCAGTATCATGTCAGTATCGTGGTCAGTATCATGTCAGTATCATGGTCAGTATCATGTCAGTATCATGGTCAGTATCATGGTCAGTATCATGTCAGTATCATGTCAGTATCGTGGTCAGTATCGTGGTCAGTATCATGGTCAGTATCATGGTCAGTATCATGGTCAGTATCATGGTCAGTATCATGCCAGTATCATGTCAGTATCGTGGTCAGTATCATGGTCAGTATCATGGTCAGTATCATGGTCAGTATCATGGTCAGTATCATGCCAGTATCATGTCAGTATCGTGGTCAGTATCATGGTCAGTATCATGGTCAGTATCATGCCAGTATCATGTCAGTATCGTGGTCAGTATCATGTCAGAATCATAGTCAGTATCATGGTCAGTATCATGTCAGTATCATGTCAGTATCATGGTCAGTATAATGTCAGTATCGTAGTCAGTATCATGGTCAGTATAATAGTCAGTATCATGTCAGAATCATGGTCAGTATCATGTCAGAATCATGGTCAGTATCATGTCAGAATCATGGTCAGTATCATGGTCAGTATCATGTCAGAATCATAGTCAGTATCATGGTCAGTATCATGTCAGTATCATGTCAGTATCATGGTCAGTATAATGTCAGTATCGTAGTCAGTATCATGGTCAGTATAATAGTCAGTATCATGTCAGAATCATGGTCAGTATCATGTCAGAATCATGGTCAGTATCATGTCAGTATCATGGTCAGTATCATGGTCAGTATCATGGTCAGTATCATAGTCAGTATCATGGTCAGTATCATGTCAGTATCATGTCAGTATCATAGTCAGTATCATTGTCAGTATCATGTCAGTATCATGGTCAGTATCATGTCAGTATCATGTCAGTATCGTGGTCAGTATCATAGTCAGTATCATGTCAGAATCATAGTCAGTATCATGGTCAGTATCATAGTCAGTATCATGTCAGAATCATAGTCAGTATCATGGTCAGTATCATAGTCAGTATCATGTCAGAATCATAGTCAGTATCATGGTCAGTATCATGTCAGTATCATGGTCAGTATCATGACAGTATCGTGGTCAGTATCATAGTCAGTATCATGGTCAGTATCATAGTCAGTATCATGTCAGTATCATGGTCAGTATCATAGTCAGTATCATGTCAGTATCATGTCAGTATCATGTTAGCGTCGGAGACAAGACCAATGTTTCGCACAGAAAAGCTGCCTTCTTCAGGAACCCTTAAGTGTCCACAATAAAACATGTGGCATTGGCAGCTATACGGGTGTTCGGCTATACATGTTCTTATCATTACCATCATGTCAGTGAAATGATACTGACACTAAGCTATCAGATTCATTACGGGAGCTGAATGGCTATCACTGTGCAGTGTGAACTTCCCGCTGTGGCTGCTTGTCTCTCTCTTGCAGAGAGGCACAGCAGACAGTGGTTATTTATTTTTAAACCCCTCATTGTGAAATATCCTTCCCTTGTATCTGTCTGAGATGTTGTCCTGGACAAAATAATGAGAGCTGTACAAAATTGAATGACTTACTTTTACTTCAAATCCCTAGGGCTTTTGCACAGCTCAAATCCACGATCATGTTCCATTGTATACTGTATATCTCCTTGTAATTGTTTTTAATCTCATTTCATTTTTATAGTATCTAGCTCTTTATAAGTTATTGTTTTTTTTTACGTTTCTTAATTCCTGTCCATTATTGTTTCATTGTTTGCTGGCTGTTTTTTGTTTTCATATACTCTTCTTTCATTCTCCTTGTCACTGTAGATGAGGGTTACCATTTATTTATTTCTCATTACCGGTAGTTTGTTTATATTGAGTTATAGGTACGCGTGCGTGTGCGTGCGTGCTTAGAAGAGGACAGGATACAACACACACACGTGCACGCACGCGCACATACACACACACACACACACACACACACACACACACACACACACACACACACACACACACACACACACACACAGGGCTATCAGTGTATCTCCAGCTGAGATAAACAGACAAGACAGAGAGCCTCTCACCTCAGGATGCCCGGAGACCTTTTTTAAAATCACGTTAAGAGCTCGATCACCGCTGTTGACCCCGCAGTGACCTCATGGTGGCCGCACGGTGACCCTAACACACACACACACACACACACACACACACACGAGGTTTCTCTCACTTAAATGGAAGAATATATAGCCTATATCTGAAAGACAGGCATACAGAAAGAAAGGTACAGGCTACGCTTCTCAAAGACAATACAACAGAAATGGGAAGGTTTTAATTTCTTCCGTTTTCAACGTTCTCTCCCACCTTCCCATGACCCCCCCCCCCCCCCCCCCCCCCCACAGGGGCCAAAACATCGTCCCCGGCCTTCCACAGTAAATGATCACAAATGAGTGAGCGACAAAAAAGGGTGAAAGAGACACATTAACCAATTATTTAAACTTTTAACCTATACATAATAGCATCAAACAGCAAAGACAAGTATATAGATGGCCTGGGGGATTTGAACCCCGTCTCTCACATCTCAAGCAGCACCACTATAACCAGCCAAGGCCCTAATCTATAGTGTATAATGTAAGACTGGTTCCTTATACATGCTACACTATAGTCCGGCAGCCGGGCTTGTGGGGCGAATGGTGTACACCCACTGCACCTGACCTAGTCAGGCGACCAGGAGGTTATACAAGTCTAGGTCCTCCTGGTAGACCGCCATTTTGTCTCTGCTGCAGATGATGGTGTTTACCCCCCCCCCCCCCCCCCCCCCCAATGCAGAGGGAAGGAGAACTGAACTTATTATTGGTAGGCCAAATAAAGCTCAACCTTGGGCAGCACAGAATAACCATGTGTAACTTGCTACCCTTTTGTTTGTTAACTGCAGGCAGCTAATGCTACTGCTGGCCTTTGTTTGTCATAGTCTATATTGTTTGTTTGAGCCCATGGATGCTTACCATGCTTATAGCACTTTGATTTGTGTCAACATCCTTGTTTTTAGTTGATCTTTATTGAAAATGTATTTATTTATCTCAGTTTCCAAATGAAGTGACCCCCAAGGAACTGCCGTGCCGTGTCTATAGAGACCTGAAGATAACTGGTAAAACAGTTCAATGTGAAGTTTGGCCGACCGGCCAGGGCTCCAAAGAGACAGAAGAGTCCAAGAATTAGGGGTTTTTATTCACCTTTCCAGTCCAGTGCAGATTATGGTACAGTGCAGCAATCGGCAGAGACGAAAACGATTTGGCCAAAATAACAGTTGTACAAACGTAACCACGCTTGACGACAACACTACTGAACAACACCTAAAACACAGAAGCTGTAACAGGCCATACGGGGTACCCTATACTTTCCAAAGGGCCCTGGCTGCTCTCACTTAGGCTGTTACCTGTGTGTCAACCACCAAGGTCTCACTAACAAACACACGTCACCTGCAGTCTCCCCTTTATAGGAGTGAGACATACCAAACCACATCACAGCAAATTGGCAATTCAATTATCTCACCATAAGAAAACAAAAGGCCAATTCAGTTAACACACCATTACTGAAGGTGTTTTACCATTAACTTAAACATGAAATTCCAGACGTCCATTCATACACAAACTATATAGTTTCGTTTTAAATGAGATTGCTCTCGAATCAAACACCCCTCCTCCTCTGCAGCACTTGGTACCTTCCCAATCAACAGGAATGCCACTGCAGAGGGGAGAGGTGACTCACAATCAATTCAACTTCACATCAATTTAACACCATTATAGTCTAGATGGAACGGAGGGTTCGAGCGCATAGGGTGGATTTTTTAACGCCACCTGTTTTTTTCGGAATCCTTGAAGGGTCTATTTTAAGATTCTGCCAAGTAACAAGAAAAATTATGTCCCAAGCGGTTCATTTTTATCCCTTTCTTACACATACCCTACCTAAATATGCAAATGAAGATACAAGAGAAAACAGCATAACTATTGACATAATCACATAAACAACCTACAGGGACAAATGAACACATGTTTCCATACAAAATAATTGTTATTATGATTCAAGCACATCTTGACTCTATTTCGGGGCAAACACTGCACAAAAATAGCTGAGAATGTTCGGAGCAATATTATATTTCTCTGTTTACTAATTACTTAGGTGGATTTTTATGTTCCAACAGTTATTTTCTGAATCCTTGAAGGGTGTATTTTAAGATTGCCAGGTAACCGGCAAGAAAAATGTCCCATGGGGTTCATTTTGAACCCTTTCTTACACAATCCTACCCATATCCGAAAATGGAAAATAACAGAAAACAGCATAACTTTTGAAGGAAACAACCTATTGAGACACATTAACGAACTTTTCTATACAATTTGGACCCAAGGAATTCATTAAAGTAGTTATTATTAATATTCAAGCACATATTGACTCTATTGTAGGACAAAAACTGCAAAAATATTGCTGAAAACGTTCAGATCACATCTACTGTATACACTTTTCTTTTCATTAACTTTTTGGAGTGAATGTTTTGACATCACCTTTTTTATTAATCCTTGAAGGGTGTATTTTAAGATTCTACCAGGTAACAGGCTAAAAAGGGTCCCATGGGGTTAATTCTTAACCATTTGTTACACGATTTGTTACACAACCCAAATCCAAAAATGGAAAAAGGAGAAAACAGCATAACTATTGAATTAAACAACCTACAGGGACAAATTAATTGTAATGTTTCCATACAATTAGGACCCAAGGAATACATAGACATGGTTATTATTAGGATTCAAGTACATCTTGACTCTATTACAGGACAAAAACTGCCAAAAGATTAGCTGAAAACGTTCAGATCTATACTATACTATACAGAATTTTAAGATTCTGCCAGGTACCAAGCTGAAATAATGTCCCATAGGGTTCCCTTTGAACCCTTTCTTTAACCATTACCAAAACCCGAAAATGGAACAAAATGAAGAAAATGCATAAGCAATTTAACAACTCACAGAGAATGAGCACATATTAGATATTACCATACAATTTGTACCCAAGGAATTAATTGAAATGTATATTATTAAGATTGCACTACAACTTGACTCTATTACAGGACAAAAACAGCAACAAAAAGAAAACAATAAATAAAACAACAAGCAGATCAACATTTCAGATAATTCTCTCTATTTATAACAAAATACATATACATAAATGGATGCACCTGGGACGTATCCTCAGTGATGTATCCCAAGGTCATCGGGGTTTCGGGTCTCGCAACATCATACCCCTCACTCAGGTGACCCAGCCGGGAGTGATCAAGTCCCGACTTACGTCCCAGTAGCTACCCTCGATAAGTCCCATTATAGGGAAAAACCAGGGCCACACAATCCATTCCTCCTGAACTACTCTGCCGGGACTGGGAGGTACCATTCTGGCACATGGAAGGACTAGGCTCTGTGGGTTGACACCTGTCCGGGCCCCTCCTACTTAATAATAACCTATACATTATATATCCATGCTGGGATGACACTGTAAGACATGCGAAGTGCAGAGGAGGACTGTTTCCTACTGACAGGTATATGGTGTGGGAGTCTGGGAGATGGCTGTATAGTAGAGGCCCTAGAAGGGGTCCATGCACACAGATGCTCTACAGTGGTCTACAGATGCTCTACAGTGGGGCGGCGGTGGCTCAGGGGTAGAGTGGCCGGATGGCAACTGCAAGGTTGCCAGCTCGATACCCGGGCCCCCCCCCAGAATTAGTATCGTTGTGCAAGACTCTGAACCCCTAATTGCTCCTGGTGTGCTGGTTGGTGCCTTGCATGGTTTCCGTCGCCATTGATGTGTGTGTGTGTGTGTGTGTGTGTGTGTGTGTATGTGAATGCAATGCACAATCTATGTAAAGCGCCTTGGATAAAGGCGCTATATATAAATGCACCATTGACCATGTACAGTGGTCTCGTACAGAGCTATAGATACAGTACAGTGGTCTTTAGATGTAGTACAGACAGTAGTCTATACATGCAGACAATACACCAGACAATACACCGTCCATTTCAAAACCGTGTATATAACCACATTCCATGCAGAGACCCTGAGGTCAGCCCATCAGTTGCTGCTGGTTGTGGCAATGACCAGCCGAAAGAACTGAGGTGACCGAGAGCCTTCACAGTGACTGCCTCCACTGTTCCAGAAACTGCAGGGTAACAATGTAAGAAATGGTTAAAAAGGAACCCCACGGGACATTATTTCAGCTTGGTACCTGGCAGAATCTTTAAATGCACACTTAACCCATTTAGTCCAGAGGCCGATTCTAAAAACAGCCTCTAAATCCTGACCTATACGTTTTCTGAGCTTTTTTTTTTTTTTTTTTACTTTTCTTTTTATGCTGTACATACTGTACAGAACCCCAAAATGGGTTCCCGGCCTGAAGGGGTAAAACACCAAAAGGGCTTCCCGTCCAGAATAAAGAAAAATTCCACCTCAAAAAGTTACTGAAAAGAGAAGTATAGATGTGATCTGAACGTTTTCAGCTAATCTTTTGGCAGTTCTTCTCACATTCAACACGTGCTTGAATCTTAATACTAACTAATTTATTCATTGGATCCTAATTGTATCAAAACATGTATTAATGTGTCCCTTTATAGGTTGTGCATTTCAATAGTTATGCTGTTTTCTCCATTTGTCCATTTTCGGATTTGGGTAGGATTGTGTAACAAAGGGTTAAAAATGAACCCCATGGGACCTTTTTTTGCCTGTTATACCTGTCAGAATCTTAAAATACACCCTCCAAGGATTAAGCAAAAACAGGTGATCCTATACAAGTCCACTACAAAAAGTTAGTGAAAAGAGAAGTGATCTGAACGTTTTCAGCAATATCTTTGCAGTTTTTGTCCTACAATAGAGTCAAAATATGCTTGAATATTAATAATAACCACTTTAATGAATTCCTTGGGTCCAAATTGTATAGGAAAGTTGGTTAATATGTCTCAGTAAGTTGTTCCCTTCAAAAGTTATGCTGTTTTCTGTTTTTTTCTGTGTAAGAAAGGGTTAAAAATGAACCCCATGGGAATCTTAAAATAGACCCTTCAAGGATTCCAAAAAAAACAGGTGGCGTTAAAAAATCCACCCTATGCGACTATACTTCAGCAATGCATTTCAGTTTCAGTATGGCCGCCACTTCCAAGCCGGCTGATTGATAATTAATTGGAAGCAGGTGTAGTAAGGTTTATGCAATGTCCCCAATCATTGCCTGCTATACAATGTATAGTATACATTTGTATGTGTTCACCTGTGTATTTTAATGCATTTTTAGTTGTGTAATATCACTGTCTTCTTCTTGCAGCTGTGCTTGTGCTACAGGAGTCGTGTATCAATCACTGCAAAGCGAACTAGGTTTGTGCTGGGGTTTTTTTCTTTTATGTTTTTTTTTGTGGCTTTCGCCTTTATTTTATTTTATTTTTTATAGAGGGACAGTAGGCTGACAGGGAATGGGGGAGTGACAATGTGACATGCAGTAAAGGTCATCGGGATCGGGAGTCGAACCCGCGGCACACTGCCAGACTCGGGATACCGGCCAAGGTGCCTGGACCGCTGAGCCACGGCCCAGGCCTGTGCTGTTCTTTTTAACGATGATTTAAATAGTCTTTGAATTATGCTGTAATACTATAGGGCTGGCAACGAATGTGTTCTCCCATGCTTCTATAGCAAGAGAGATATGTCAGCATTTTTATAAACACATATTATGGTTCCGGGTTTGAATCCACCATTTTGAAACATTTCACATGCTAAACCTAACCAGGCTAAGTAAGTATAGTTGTCACAGATACTTAGTGTGTGTGTGTGTGTGTGTGTGTGTGTGTGTGTGTGTGTGTGTGTGTGTGTGTGTGTGTGTGTGTGTGTGTGTGTGTGTGTGTGTGTGTGTGTGTGTGTGTGTGTGTGTGTGCGCGTGCGTGCGTGCGTGCGTGCGTGTGTGTGTGGTGCTGGAGATAAGGTGGTATCCTAGAAACACAGAGGTCCAGATACTTAGAGTGTGTCTGTGTGTGTGGTGCTGGAGATAAGGTGCTATCCTGGAAACACAGAGGTCTCTGGTTCAAGTCCACCATTTGGATCAACTTCACTTTGCATCTATATCCTAGACCTAGAGTATGTAATGAATAAGAAATCAATTATGTACCTATAGCATGGGAGTAAAGTCAGTGCTTTGATAATAAAAAGAGTCTTGGTTCAAATCCAACAATGTTTTCCAAGTTTAATAAATTAGGATTGGATTTGTTTTTACGTCCCTGACAACCCGTCAAGGACAGGCTAAATCCAGCTTTTGGATCCTTTTCACTCTACATCTAAATACTACTATCAGGCATAAGTAATTACCCAGAGACTTAAATCCAGGCTTCACTACTTTGATTTGTTGGGTGCTTTCGTTTTATTATTGAAGCATTTGAACACTTTTTTTCTTTTTTTAATGATCACACCAGTTTGATGTCACAGTTGTTTTAGTTTATTGAGTTGGTTTGAGTTTTGAACCTATAGTACCTTTGGTTTATACACCCCTGACATTACCTCTTGTGCCACGCTGGCATGGAAGACACATTCCACACAGAATGAAATACTGAAGAACCTTGCAGAATGTAACCTATAGCATATCTTCCATGGCCTAGTGGGAATGTGTGAACAGTCCTGCAGACTTTGGAAGACAATCAGGATGGAAAATGAAATATCTGACGGATTGTTGGCCTTGAGCACATGACTATAGAGATGATTTGCATGAGGTTCGGAGACAGGAATATCCGCACTCTCTTGAGTAGTTTCTTATGGACTTGTTTTATTTCTGCGCGAACACACAGCAACAGTATTTCACTTCACTTCATCAACTTTTTGCTGCTGTGTGGGTATACTTTGTTCTTCTATTCATTTTTTTTTATTCTCATGTAATAATTCTATTGCACTTCGCAATGTTGTAATGTAATTCCTACTACTCGCTGTTCCAGTAACAGTAACAGACACTCTGCTGTTTTTGAAAAGCCAATGCAAAAATCAGTTATAATGTCGTCTCTATTAAAAACATGCTAGTTCAAACACCTCAGCTATGAGTGGAATAGAACAAGAAACAGGGTTTTAAGAGTTTAAAGCCAAACTTTTAATGAATGAAGCGATAAAAATATGAAGTATAACGTATTGACATACATAGACAGTATATATACACACACACACACACACATACACACACACACACACACACACACACACACACACACACATAATAATTCTGTACATGTGGTTCACAGCTCTCTGGCTGCCGGTCTCCAGGGTTACGCTCAATTCACCTCAGCGTCATTTCTAAAACCAGTGCTTCTAAAACTGGCAAGGAAAAGGACTCCGGGGCGGGCCCATATTGATGTGAATCATGTGATGTAGTATTTGGCCGCCAACCAAAAAGAGAAGATTTGTGTTCAAAAAAGAATAAGTAAAGATTTCCACAAAAACAAAAACATAAGTATGCAATATGGTTAAAATGATTGTGAATGATGCTACATTAATAATTGTAGCATGTTTTAAAAACCACAGTACAGGGCCCCGGGGGACCCCTGTTCATGGGTTTAAGTGGCTAAAACTTAAAATAAGTCAATAAAACATGTATACCAACGGTATGTTCAGCTGGGTGGCCTGGCTTATCGTCGGTTTAGCTTGTTCTAGTCGGCACTTTTGAACGGACCATTCCACCCATTCAGGACGGGAACCCCTTTTGTTGCGTTTTATTACGTTATACTTTAGCTATTGAAAAATAGCAGATCTACAAAACTTGTAGATCTGCTATTCTTTTGAAAAATCGTGAAAATGTGGGGGAAATCTTTGAAGATAAATTCCTTCAGAGTGAACGTTTTTTATTAAACTCAAATCTTTACTCAAATACAGATAATTCTGGGGGTCCTTGACATGAAAAAGGTTTGAGCACCACTCACATAGAAACATAGGTTTTTCATAAAACTGTTCAAGATTTAGAAGACTTTTTTTCCTTCAAAAAAGAAAAAATCTGCCTCAGTCCTAAATGGGTAAAATGACAAGGTGAATTGACCCCAACCCTGCTCCAGGTGTGAATGAAACAGGTTCCACAAAATAAAAATATATATAAAACATATTACAAATCATACCTGTGAGCTGGGTTTTAGTTTTGGTGAGAGAGGCTGCACTGGTTTAAGAGATGCTCGGTGGAGTTCACACATAATCCAAGCACTTTACATTTTGCCTTCAAAGAATTCATGAAGGTCGACACATCATACAACAAAGATGTATGGAGGATAAAACCTGGTTCAGGTGGTTGAACTGGGCCTTAGATTGGCAGTAAACACCTGACCAGCCTGCTCTCCGCATCAAAACAAAAGGCCACATTACTACTTTTATACACTTGATTACTGCAATAAACTCCACCTGTGCCGCTCTCCGCCCATCGTGACCAGGAAGATGTAGCGTCTCTCCTTAAACAAGCGCACCCTGCCTCCCAGTAATACCTCCTAAACTCATCAAAACACGTACCGGAGCGTAGTAGGACTTCAAATAAGTACCAGCCAAATATATTAGTTTTTAAATAGCTTTCATCAAAACAACTTTCATTAGAACCATTTGACAAAAAAAAAAAAAAAAAAACGTTTTGGGCTGTGATCGATACTGTCGTCGGGGTGTGGTTGGTTACAGCCAATGTACACAAAGTTGCACAATAATAATAATAATAATAAATATACAAAATATAAGGCTAGAAACACAACAACAGGCCTCTGTTGAGTCGCTTGTGTCAAAGTGCAGGGTAGTAGAGACACACCACACATCTCTAGATCAGTCCAGTCCACTTTAACCTCGTTCCCAGCCTTATCTTTATAATCTCACGAAGACAAAAGCCTCATGTGAAAGAACTACAGCCGAAAGTGTCTCGGGGGGTGGGCGGGACTACCTCCCCCAGAAGCTGTCTTTTTTTTTTCTTTTTTTTGATGACGATGATTTTCATGCCCTGGGAATGTAAACAGTTGTGCACAGGATGAACCGGTGCGTCCACTCTGAGGACACTTTGAGCTGCAGTTCTTGTCCGGCCTAAAAGTTCAATTCAGCACATTTTAGATTGGTCTAAAACACAGGAGGAGGTTCCCAAACCTGATCCTCTGTCAAAACCAGCTGTACTAGAGGTCCTGGTAGGAGATAAAACCAGCCGTACTAGAGGTCCCGGTAGGAGATAAAACCAACAGTACTAGAGGTCCCGGTAGGAGATAAAACCAACAGTACTAGAGGTCCTGGTAGAAAATAAAACCAACAGTACTAGAGGTCCTGGTAGGACATAAAACCAACAGTACTAGAGGTCCTGGAAGGACATAAAAACAGCAGTACTAGAGGTCCTGGTAGGAGATAAAAACCGGCAGTACTAGTAGCGGTCCTGGTAGGTAGATAAAAACCGGCAGTACTAGTGGTCCTAACCAGCAGTACTAGAGGTCCTGGTAGGAGATAAAACCAACAGCACTAGAGGTCCTGGTAGGATATAAAACCAACAGCACTAGAGGTCCTGGTAGGATATAAAACCAACAGCACTAGAGGTCCTGGTAGGATATAAAACCAACAGCACTAGAGGTCCTGGTAGGATATAAAACCAACAGCACTAGAGGTCCTGGTAGGATATAAAACCAACAGCACTAGAGGTCCTGGTAGGATATAAAACCAACAGCACTAGAGGTCCTGGTAGGACATAAAAACAGCAGTACTATAGGTCTTGGTAGGAGATACAACCAGCAGTACTAGAGGTCCTGGTAGGAGATAAAAACCTGCCGTACTAGAGGTCCTGGTAGGTAGATAAAACCAGCTGTACTGGAGGTCCATGAGAACCAGGGATGGGACACATCGATCTAGAATGGTGGAACACGTACAGTAGAAAACTGATAATCATTACAAATTGAAACACAAAAAGCTTCAGTCAGTTCAGCCAATAGGCACTTGTTGGCCATAAAGATGAACCAATTTGATTGGCTATGCCTGAGTTCCACAACACACACTGGAAACCCCACCCTCCACGGAGAAAGAAAAAAAAAAACAACAACACAATAATAAAATGTAGATGAGCGTCTGCTTTGGGCTGTCTGTATAGTAGTGCAGGATGGGGCTTTTAACTTGAACTCGGATTAATCCAAGACAAGTTGCTCTTCTGTGGGTCGAGTTGATCTTACGATGGGTAATAAATTAAATGATATATAACGGTACCCCAGGGTCAGATTTACTGACCACTGTGCCCCCCGATCATTAATGTTTGCTGCTGGTCAGGCTGCATGAAATGCATGCGTTTCCTTTTGGGAAACGTAGACTCGTTTGATATTTACGTTTAATTCAACAATTTAATTAAAAGCATAAGAAAATGTCCCCCCCACTGGTGTTTTGTTTTAGTTTTTAGTTTTACAAACGGAACGCTGACGGTATCGGCAACGTACGTCCATGAATATAGTTGGCCAACCACTAGCACTTCACACGGTGGTCATGAGTTTCAAAGAGCCCGATTTAAACCTCAGAATCCTCTTCTTCAGATTCCGAGAGGCTTTGATCTTCACCAGAGCCGGGGTCGAGTCCCGTGTGCCCCGCGTCCCAGACCCCGCTGCCGCCGCCGCCGACGACGACTTGGCCCAGCCGCCGCCGGCCCCTCCTCCTCCTTCGGCTCCGCCTCCCGCTCTGCTCTCCTGCGAGTCGCTCGCGGAGGTGCTGCCGTCGTCGTCCCCCTCGAACTCGCTCTCGCTGGACTCGCTGTCTCCGAAGCGGTTGGTGGTGTAGTTGGAGCGCTCGTCCTCGCTGGTGTCCACGATGGTGGAGTGGAAGAGCGAGGCGCACTCGGCCGAGTATTCCGAGTCGCTGCCCGCCGCCCCCCCCGCCACCCGGCCGCTACCGGCCGCCGGGTAGGCGTAGGGACTGGCGTAGTGCCGCTCTGCCGTCGTGGTGGCGGCGGTGGCGGTGGCGTTCTGGCCCAGCAGCTCCTTCCTCTGCCTCCGTTGGGCGCGGCGGAAGGCCTCGTCGTACGGCACCTCGGCCATGGCGCGCAGGTGCCTGTAGTCGTTGCGCTTGTACTTGGGCTTGGCCACGACGACCACCGGCTCGCGTCCGTGGTGGTGGTGGTGGTGGTGGCTCCCCCCGTGGTGCACTCGGTGGTGGTGGTTGCTCTTTGTACCGCCGTTACTGAGCAGGGTGGAGGTGGCGATGGGTTTGTCCAGGAACACCTGGTCCTCCGGGATGCGTTTCAATCTGGAGGCTGAAACATTGCCGCCGCCGCCGGCAGCGGCGCCTCTCTTGGAGACTTTCTGGTGCTGGGGGGCGATTATCTCGTCACACTGCGCCGTCCTCCGGGAGCTGCCTCTGGTCCTGGGAGTCCTGTCGGACTTGGGGAGGCTGTTTTCACAGTTGCGGCCGGCTTTGATTGGTTGGCCCTTCTTGGCGCTCGTCCTGAGGCTCTTACCGCCGCCGCCTTTCCGCAGCTTGGCGGCGTGCCGCTGGGCGGGAAGGTGCTGACCGCTGACCATGTGACCTCCCGCCGCTCCGCCCTCGTCCTGGCTCTGGGAGGAGGAGCCTAGGCTGACCAGCTCCGGCGGAGACCTATCACCTTTCCCGTTCGGGGCGAGAGGGAGGGGCTTATTGGGGCTCTTTTTGGGCGTGGCCGATTGGGGTTTGACAGTCCGGGGTGACTTAACGAGAGGGTCTGGGTCTGTGGTCGACGTTAAAGGGCAACACGCATGTTTCAGTTCTTTGGGAGAAGAGTTTGCCGCGGGGCTTCCCAGGTCTTTGTAATGGCCGGTCGGAGTCCCGGTGGCTTTGCTACCAGAAGACGAGGCTTTCTTTTCCAACAAGCCGTTATTGTTCACATGAACGTCACAATTGTTCACAGCGTAGCCATTTAGTCCACTGCCGCCGACAGAGTAGCCAGCTTGTTGCGTTCCACCGTTGACAGAGCACCCATTTGGTGCCGGGTCACCGTTGCTGGCAGAGCAGCCATTGTGTGTCTGTTCCTGTGAATGGTAAGCCTGCTCTTCTCTTTGACTCTCCGCAGACCCTCCCTCCGAGCTCGCCGTCCCCGCTAGCGCCGCGCCAGCCTGCCAGCTGGCCCTGGGCTCAGACCCCCTCAGCGTGCCCTGTCCCAGACCCGGACCCTGCTGCCTCCCACACAGACTGGCCTGCCTGTGGATGCTCTTACCCGGGTCGGTGCTGATGCTGGTCCTGGGCTTGTTGGTGGGCCGCACCGGCTGAGACCTCCTCTGCAACAGACCGAAGATATAACCCTCCAGGCGCTTGCTGGAGGGAGTCTGGGAGGAGACGCACGACGAGGGAGGAGGAGTCGTCGACCAGGAGGTGCTCTGACGGACCTGAGGCGCCGACGCGGAAGGAGCGACGCGAGGAGGAGGAGGACAGTCGGCTTTGTGTCCTTCCAGGGAAGCCTCCTGGACGTGTGGAGGTCCTTGGTGGTGTCCCGACGCGCCGAGCGTCTGGAAGAACATGGGACTCTGGACGGCCACGGCGTGGAGGGGACTGGGGTAGCGGTACACGTCGCTGCCGTGCCTCGCCACCAGGTCGCACTGGAACCTGGCGGTCTGCCCCGCCGCCGCCGACGCCTGGGGGTCCACGGCGGCGGCGGTGGGGGGAGGGAGGTCCAGGGACGAGGCGTAGGGAGCGGAGAGCGAGCGGCGGACTGTCCCCGAAGAGCTCTGGTCCTCGTAGGGAATCCCCAAGACCAGAAGACCCTCGCAGTCTGCGTAGCCCACCAGCTCATCTGGAGAGAGAGAGAGAGAGAAGACAAGTATGTTAGAACCAGAATAGGGATGCCGATTGATTGATTGACTGGATACTTTATTGGCAGAAATGTAGTCAGTACAGGGTACAGTCAAACAGAAATGTAGTCAGTACAGGGTACAGTCAAACAGAAATGTAATCAGTACAGGGTACAGTCAAACAGAAATGTAATCAGTACAGGGTACAGTCAAACAGAAATGTAGTCAGTACAGGGTACAGTCAAACAGAAATGTAGTCAGTACAGGGTACAGTCAAACAGAAATGAAATAATGTACAGGGTACAGTCAAACAGAAATGTAATCAGTTCAGGGTACAGTCAGATAGGCCAGCCCTAGTCCCAGCCCTATCTGAGACAGGGCTGTGTTGGATAGTCCCAGCCCTATGTGAGACAGGGCTGTGTTGGTAAGATAATGGATAGTTCCAGCCCTATGTGAGACAGGGCTGTGTTGGTAAGATAATGGATAGTTCCAGCCCTATCTGAGACAGTGTTAAGTGTTAATAGACCTTTTGTTAGGCCAAACAAAAGGAAGTGGTTTTAAAACTTCCTCCTCTTTAACACGCAGACAATAAAACCTCATCAAGCTGCTTTCAAAACAAACCGTAAATCAGTGTGTGTGTGTGTGTGTGTGTGTGTGTGTGTGTGTGTGTGTGTGTGTGTGTGTGTGTAGGTAGGTAGGTAGGTGTGTGTGTGTGTGTGTGTGTGTGTGTGTGTGTGTGTGTGTGTGTGTGTGTGTGTGTGTGTGTGTGCGTGTGTCTCTCAGTGTTAATTTCGTTGGCTAAAACTATGATGAAAACTGTTCGTGGACTACCTTTTTGTTTGTGTCCTAATTCATGGATTTTCATCATTTGGAATTCATCATTCATTGAAATCATTTTTGTATTTATGGAAAATTTTGATTTATTTCGGGGGGGGGTTATTTTTTTTTATAAATAAATAGTCATTTAAAATAAATTAGGAAACCAAAAAATAAATAAAGTGGACCCATAAAAATGTGTCCGCGACCCACGAATGGGTCCCGACCCAGTGTTTGGAAACCAGTACAGTATATAAACTACAGTACATTAACTGGTTCTAAACAATGGACTGTGATGTCACAGTGTGTGTGTGTGTGTGTGTGTGTGTGTGTGTGTGTGTGTGTGTGTGTGTGTGTGTGTGTGTGTGTGTGTGTGTGTGTGTGCGCACGTGTTCTCACCTGCGGTACTGGAGCGAGAGCTGGACAGACACTCGCTGAACACAGAGTTGGACGAGTTAGACAGAGAGCCATTAACTCCATCACTTAAATCATAGAAACCTAGAGAGAGAGAGAGAGAGAGATTAACATTTAATAGGGGTTCAATAATCTCATCACTCCCCCATTTCGGCTGAAGTGCCCTTGAGCAAGGCACTGAACCCCCATGCTGCTCCAGTGGCCGTCAGCATGCGACTGTGGGTTGTACTGTGCAGCTCTCAGGTTTTGGTGTGTGTGTGTGTGTGTGTGTGTGTGTGTGTGTGTGTGTGTGTGTGCGTGTGTGTGTGTGTGCGTGTGCGCGCGCGCAAGTGAATATGAAGCAGGCCTTTGCTGAAAAGGAGCACTCATGCTCAGCCAACCTCTACCTGGGTAAATAAGAAAAAATGCAAAAGAAAACAGCAGAGCAAATATCAATCCCATGCTTGCATATCTTTGGACGAAATGGTTATTGGCATTGCTGGTCGATATGTTATGTCCGTGGTTTAGTGCTCTGGTTCTCAAACATTTCCAGGTCAAGGAACTCTGAAGGACCCCCAGATTAATATGCATTTGTCCATGAACCTCCATGTGAGCGTACTTTGTGCCAGGGACGGACACCCATACAATATCTGAGTTGTTACAATCGTCAAATAGCCGATGCGAAGGAAAGAAGTGGTTAAACATATTTTGACGCTATATGTTATTAACTAATTTCACTTGTCTTGATTTGAGGAAGTGCTAACCGCCGTGAACGCGTCGGAATCGATTCATGAACGAGCGCGATGTGTTAAATTACCCCAGCTGCGCGCTCTTTTGCTTGTGCTTGTATACGTCTGCCGCCTGCAGTTCCGGCTTTGGCCAGTAGGTTTCAACGTCTCCCAGACGCTGAGGGCCTGGGCCCACCCGGTATACAGTATGTGCACGCACGCATACGCACACGCACACACACACACACACACACACACACACACACACACACACACAGTGGAAGACAGTGAACAGACTAACAGACAGATATACTGTCTCAAGCCAACAAATCTGAAGTTAGAACATGCAGTCCTTTGTCTCCGGGCAGACTTTAACCTTTTATACAAATTGGAAAAGAACTGTGTGTGTGTGTGTGTGTGTGTGTGTGTGTGTGTGTGTGTGTGTGTGTGTGTGTGTGTGTGTGTGTCTGTGTCTGTGTGTGTACTTTCCTAGTTGACTTGGCTCACTTGAGGAAATCAGCTTTGTCCTGGTGTGGAATGATAATACCACACCGCCATCACTACAGTCACTGGTCTGAGACCAGTCACTATGTTGTGAGTCACAACTTGTGACTGACCTCAGACCAGTCACTATGTTGTGACTGACCTCAGACCAGTCACTATGCAGCTGACCCCAGACCAGTCATGTTCTGTTGGTCAACTGTTTTAGTTTTAGTCGACTAGATCATCATAAGAAAGATTTTTGTCGACTCGGTTGATTTTGGCCACTTTTGCGGGCCTTGATGGCGTAAATGGCTGACTTTACACTTGATTGCAGATCTGCAAGCTCTCTTGAGTTGTGAGCTTGTAGATTTTCAGCATGCAACCAAACATAAAACGACTTGTCTCTTAGTTGTACTGCATGTCTTCTCCACTAGTCCCTCCCTAACATTTTAGACTAGTATAGGTTTTTTTTTTTGGGGCAAAATTGTCAATATATGTAGTCTTAGTTTTAGTCATCATAGCTTACTTATTATTTAGTTTTCCTCAGTGAAAAGGTGTAGCTGACAAAGGTTTTCCGTCATCAACACCAACGATGGCGGCACACACCAGAAAGAGCCGATCTACAAGCTCACAGCTTACGTTTGGCACGTGACACTTTCATACGACTTTGATACGGAGCATACATTGTCTGCTAGCTTCAACAAGAGCGCTGTGGGCAGGAATGCAGTGTTTACACTGAAGCCATGGCCATATTTAGACATGCTGTCTGCCCAGTACAACCACAGTATACTGCTGTTGGGCACTGGGAGCTGACCAGTACAACCACAGTATACTGCTGTTGGGCACTGGGAGCTGACCAGTACAACCACAGTATACTGCTGTTGGGCACTGGGAGCTGACCAGTACAACCACAGTATACTGCTGTTGGGCACTGGGAGCTGACCAGTACAACCACAGTATACTGCTGTTGGGCACTGGGAGCTGACCAGTACAACCACAGTATACTGCTGTTGGGCACTGGGAGCTGACCAGTACAACCAGTCTGATACTGTTGTACTGGGAGCTGACCAGTACAACCACAGTCTGATACTGTTGTACTGGGAGCTGACCAGTACAACCACAGTCTGATACTGTTGTACTGGGAGCTGACCAGTACAACCACAGTATACTGCTGTTGGGCACTGGGAGCTGACCAGTACAACCAGTCTAATACTGTTGTACTGGGAGCTGACCAGTACAACCACAGTCTGATACTGTTGTACTGGGAGCTGACCAGTACAACCACAGTCTGATACTGTTGTACTGGGAGCTGACCAGTACAACCACAGTCTGATACTGTTGTACTGGGAGCTGACCAGTACAACCACAGTATACTGCTGTTGGGCACTGGGAGCTGACCAGTACAACCAGTCTAATACTGTTGTACTGGGAGCTGACCAGTACAACCACAGTCTGATACTGTTGTACTGGGAGCTGACCAGTACAACCACAGTCTGATACTGTTGTACTGGGAGCTGACCAGTACAACCACAGTCTGATACTGTTGTACTGGGAGCTGACCAGTACAACCACAGTCTGATACTGTTGTACTGGGAGCTGACCAGTACAACCACAGTCTGATACTGTTGTACTGGGAGCTGACCAGTACAACCACAGTATACTGCTGTTGGGCACTGGGAGCTGACCAGTACAACCAGTCTAATACTGTTGTACTGGGAGCTGACCAGTACAACCACAGTCTGATACTGTTGTACTGGGAGCTGACCAGTACAACCACAGTCTGATACTGTTGTACTGGGAGCTGACCAGTACAACCACAGTCTGATACTGTTGTACTGGGAGCTGACCAGTACAACCACAGTATACTGCTGTTGGGCACTGGGAGCTGACCAGTACAACCAGTCTAATACTGTTGTACTGGGAGCTGACCAGTACAACCACAGTCTGATACTGTTGTACTGGGAGCTGACCAGTACAACCACAGTCTGATACTGTTGTACTGGGAGCTGACCAGTACAACCACAGTCTGATACTGTTGTACTGGGAGCTGACCAGTACAACCACAGTCTGATACTGTTGTACTGGGAGCTGACCAGTACAACCACAGTATACTGCTGTTGGGCACTGGGAGCTGACCAGTACAACCACAGTCTGATACTGTTGTACTGGGAGCTGACCAGTACAACCACAGTCTACTACTGTTGCTCACTGGGAGCTGACCAGTACAACCACAGTCTGATACTGTTGTACTGGGAGCTGACCAGTACAACCACAGTCTACTACTGTTGCTCACTGGGAGCTGACCAGTACAACCACAGTCTGATACTGTTGCACTGGGAGCTGACCAGTACAAGACCAATAAAGTTACAATGAAGTTACCTGAGCTAGGCCGGCTGTCCGTCTCCATGTGATCATGTGAGATCTCCGTGTCCAATCGTAGGTCGCTGATCTGCCGGTCCAGCTCCTGTAATTGGCTGATCAGGCCGGCATCCCGCCTCCTTAGACAGTTCTGTTGGACACACACACACACACACAGCAGAGAGAGAGAGAGAGAGAGAGAGAGAGAGAGAGAGAGAGCTTGGTTATTATATCATCAGTATCGATAAAATACTAAAGGCCTTTTCAGACAGACGGGCAGTGACTGACGCGCCTAGGAATTCATTTTCAATGAGAGCCTGCGGCGACAGCGCAAGCGTTTTGTCGCGCGTGCGGTACCGTGAAATTGTTGCGCGCAAGCTCGTTTTGCCCCACCGTGCACGTGTCCGCCCTAGACCTGGGTTTTGTTGAGCCCTTTTTCGCGTCGTGACCCGTTGTTGAACCAGGCGACAACGTCTTCGTCACATACTCCCTTGCCTGATAAGCCCTTAATGATGTCATGTTACTGTAAAACCACAGTTTATTGTTTATTCATTAGCCAAAAATAGCAGAGCTGAAAACACGCCACGGATGCTTGTAGATAGTTTGGACGCATTAGGTTCAACTCTCTCTCTCTCTCTCTCTCTCTCTCTCTTGTCTTTAGTTACTTTTGAGAACGGCACAAAACTGAAACAGGAGCTGAAGTTTAGCTGCAATGTTGGAAACAACAAAAGGTTTCTTCTCCTCGGACTGTTTTCTTTTTTTCTTCTTCTTCTTCTAAGCAGCTCGGAGTCCCGCTGCTCTGGAACACACCCTGGACTGATCTGCTGCCAAATACCTCAACGTCTGGACGGGCTATTTCTGTCTGACCTGACACACACACGCACACGCACACGCACGCGTGCACAGGCAGGCAGGCAGGCAGGCACTCTGTTTCTGTGCTTCCTGAGAGAAAGGGTTGTGAGTTCAAATCCCAGACACCTCAGAATGAGCATGTCGGTTGGTGGTGTTGGTCTAAAGGAAATAACGCACCAAACCCTCCAGAATATACCTGTATGGTTGACTGGGGGCTCCACAGGGATCTGTATTGTTCGAGGACCCCCTGCCGTTTTCCATTCGGCGAAAACTTGTAGATCGGCTGTTTTCACCCGAATGTTCGCCGTCCCCACTACTATCGGGACGCTAGGGGATCACGTGGCTAAATTAATTCTAAGAACAGATCATACCTGACCTATATATATATATCTGTAACACACACAAACACACACACAGTCACACACACACACACACACGCCCCTCATATCAACCTAAACGAAACCCAACCCCTCAGAAAGAATCCTGCCCCACCCTGACCCCAACACACATACACACACACACACACACACCCCCTCAAAGGCCTACCGACAGTGGATCTAAATTAGGCCCCGCCTCCCTGGGGATCAGAAAGTATGCGCGGCTGTGCGACACGTTGTCACATGACTGGAGGTCACAGTGTGGAGGAGCTGCTGCTGCTTGTACTGGTCTGGAGAAAGAGAGTGTCCCAACGTGTCCTCCAAAATGATATTAGTATCAATGTGTCCTCCAAAATGATATTAGTATCAATGTGTCCCCCAAAATGATATTAGTATCAATGTGTCCCCCAAAATGATATTAGTATCAATGTGTCCCCCAAAATGATATTAGTATCAGTGTGTCCTCCAAAATGATATTAGTATCAGTGTGTCCCCCAAAATGATATTAGTATCAATGTGTCCTCCAAAATGATATTAGTATCAATGTGTCCCCCAAAATGATATTAGTATCAGTGTCCTCCAAAATGATATTAGTATCAATGTGTCCCCCAAAATGATATTAGTATCAATGTGTCCCCCAAAATGATATTAGTATCAATGTGTCCCCCAAAATGATATTAGTATCAATGTGTCCCCCAAATTATATTAGTATCAATGTGTCCTCCAAAATGATATTAGTATCAGTGTGTCCCCCAAAATGATATTAGTATCAGTGTGTCCCCCAAAATTATATTAGTATCAATGTGTCCTCCAAAATGATATTAGTATCAATGTGTCCCCCAAAATGATATTAGTATCAATGTGTCCCCCAAATGATATTAGTATCAATGTGTCCCCCAAAATGATATTAGTATCAATGTGTCCCCCAAAATGATATTAGTATCAATGTGTCCCCCAAATTATATTAGTATCAATGTGTCCTCCAAAATGATATTAGTATCAGTGTGTCCCCCAAAATGATATTAGTATCAATGTGTCCCCCAAAATGATATTAGTATCAGTGTGTGTCCCAAAATGATATTAGTATCAATGTGTCCTCCAAAATGATATTAGTATCAATGTGTCCCCCAAAATGATATTAGTATCAATGTGTCCTCCAAAATGATATTAGTATCAATGTGTCCCCCAAAATGATATTAGTATCAATGTGTCCCCCAAATGATATTAGTATTATTAGTGTGTGTCCCAAATCAGGGGTTCCCAAACTTCTTCATGTCAAGGACACCCAAAATGATACTCATTAATATAATGCGAAGGACCCCCATAAGAGAAGGTTTTTACGGCCCCCTTAGCAGTGATTCTCAACCATTTCAAGGACCCCCAAAAGTATAGGTTTGACCTATAATTAGGTCCCCCATTTAATGGCATGTCTATCTCTGGGACCCCAATGTATATTGTAAAATAAAAGTTAATTTAACTCTGAGAGTGTAGAAATGGAACCAAATGGACCCGTTAAGGTCCACCATGTTAATACCTCAAAAAAGAAATCAATCAATCAATGAAAGAAAAATTACTGCATCAAAAATCAACAAACAATATCATTAAAACTGGTCAAACGGCTAAATTGTCTTGTTTAAGCTTGTAGATCTGCTATTTTCACAATGTGTGGCCGTGGAACCAAAGACATTCCAACAAGTGCTTATCAGGGAGGGAGGGTCCCCAGTTCAAATAGGATTATGTCGGGGGGTTACGGCCTGAGCAGGTTGAGAACCACTGTTTCGGGGGACATATCCAGACCCAGCAGAGATGGGTTAGTTTAGGAATAGATTAGTTTGTACTGGAACAGGTTTTTATTGCAGCAGCCAGCCTGCTTTCACACAACTGGACGGAGAGGGTCTGCATCATGGCAGAATCTAGCTGAAAACTCATCGACAGAAATCCCTGCAAAAAGGGTAGATGCAAACATAAACCTAACTGCTAAATGTAGACAATCTTTCTGGCTGATATTAGAGCGGTAACATCGTTGATGGACAGGAGGATCCATTGTTTCTTAAACCAGTGGTCCGGGGACCACCAGTGGTCCTTGAGGAAGTTCCAGGTGGTGCCTGGAACTGTGTAGTGTAAAATGAGTGTAAAAAATGAAACCAAATGTCCAAAGATCCACGTGAGGCGTGTTGTGAGCGCTGTACATCTGGCTGCCTGTCAAGTGGTTGGTGTTTTTTGTTTGTTGTTGCTGTGTTCTTGTTTTGTTTTGTCTTGTGTACCCGTGTTTTGTCTCGTATTGTTTGGTTTGGTTTTATCTGTGCTCTCGTTTTCAGGTATTTCTGGCTGCTGCCTCCGTTAATCCGTCCTGATTGTGAACAGTTCACAGGCCTTTATGTGAAGAATGAATTAAATAAAACCAAAGAGAGGAAAATAAATCATCAGATTTATTTCTCACTTTTAGCTCCTTTCAACCATTTTTATATCTCCTGTGAGCACCTGGTTGTTCTGGGTTGTTTTTCTCTTTGGTTTCCCGGTGGTCAATTAATAAAACAAACTTCAATAAAAAGGCAGAAAGAAAAGGGAAAGTGTCCAATAGGACAAATTAATGACATGAACTTTGCTCAAAGTGGGCTCCGGGGACCCCCAGGGGTCCACTCCTTAGGGGGGGGGGGGTTGCAGCAAAGTAAGTTAATGTAGCATCAGAATCGGTTAAAGGACAACTTCAGTTTTTTTCAACCAAGGTTCATGTTTTAGGTTATTAGAGAAAGTAAAAGATGAGTGTTCATTTTTCTTCATTTGCTGCTTTCTTTCGTTTTAGGGATTTTAGCGTTTTTTGACAGGGGGGCGGGGGCATTCGAGCATGGGGCTAAATATGTATTTCTTTACAAAATATTATGGCGATTTATTTTTTTATTATTTGCTATAGTCCTAATAAACCCCAGGAAATTACATCTGGCCACGGAAGATCACAGGATCTACTGAATGTGAAGGTAGCCTATTGGGGGGAAGCCACACTGTGTGTCATAGGCTCAATATGTCAGTTTGACACATTCAGTAGATCTCGTGATCTTTTGTGGCCAGATGTAATTTCTTGGGGTTTAGTAGGACTAGAGTAAATAATAAATAAAAAATATCGCTATGACATTTTGTAAAAAAAAACATATTTAGCCCCATGCTCGAATGCCCCCGCCCCCCTTGTCATAAACAGCCAAAATCCCTAAAACTAAAGAAAGCAGCAAATGAAGAAAAAATTACATTAATCTTTTACTTTCTCTAATAACAACCTAAAACATGAACCTTGGTTGAAAAAAACTAAAGTTGTCCTTTAAACACTTTAACCAATGTCTCTGGACCGGACGGACCACGTTTTTTGGCTCGGACAGCAAGTTGCTCGGACACAATGGACAGCAAGGTGCTGTCCATTGTGCCATTTTGATATTGCATGTACATTTTGGTTCGAGGGCTTAATCAAATCCCTCAAAACAAACTTCCAAGCTGAGTAGAACAGCTGTCCTACTGTCTGTCTATACACTGTCTCTCTCTCAGCATTCCTACTGTCGGTCTCTCAGCTGTCCTACACTGTCTCTCTCTCAGATGATTGGCTGATCACGCCATAGCGATGATTTGATTGGCTGAGCAAAGTACATATTGAAGATAAAAGTGAGGGGCGGAAAAGTGAAAGGCGCCAAAATTGATTGGCCGGAGACACATTTGTGATGATTTGATTGGCTGAGCACGGAATGTGATGTACAGTATGTATGACGATAAGAACGCCCCTCACTTCATAAATCCATTTTAGAGGGGCACTAGCCCCTCCTATATCCAGCTTTTGGTGTGTGTGTGTGTGTGTGTGTGTGTGTGTGTGTGTGTGTGCACAAACGTTGTCCTACACAAACAAATGCCATTGACAACTTTGAGTGTTTGTGTAAACGCAAACATGATGCATGTGCATGATATTCACCCATTCTCACTACAGCGTCACACAAAAGCAGATACAATTTTTAGACATATATAAAGGTTTCCACCCGACATACAGTAGGCTATATATTGGGGCGACTCTCTGCACTTACATGTAATCAACTTGCTGTGATTTCTCACCATTAATGAACTTGAATTAAAATTACATTAAAATGTTAAGCAGTAGTTGCTTGGTCTAAAAGATAAAAATAAATAAGGTCACAAAATGCACTGATGAAGTTGCAGTCTGCTCGTGACGGTGCCAGATGAAAAATTAAAATTTGCACCAAAAAAACGCATTGTAGCACAAGACAGAAAAGGGTGTCCTTTATTTATTCATCTTTACAGACAAAAAAAAAACCTTTAGGGAACTATTTATTATTAATTATTTCTGTCCATTTAAAGTTTCAGTTAGGTTTAGTAGATCTGCTATTTTGAAAGATCGTGACAATGTGGATCAAATCTTTGAATATAATATAAGCTTTTATAACTAAAATCTTTTGCTTCTGGGGGTTCGGTCCCTGGAACTACATATTGTGAGATGGGTCCACAGCCAAATACAGATAATTCTGGTGGCCCTTGACATGAAAGAAGTTGAGCACCACCGACATGGAAACATAGGATAGGATTTAAAAGACATTTTTTAGAATTGACCTCAGTCCAAAATAGGTTAAAACCCAAAATAGAAAATGTATGTTTGCCCGGGACCCAAACTAGTGAAAACAGCAAGCTCAGGTCAGGAGGACTAACGTCTGCATGTTAGCATTAGCATTGATCTCGGGGTGGAAACCTCCTATGCACAAAACCCGGATTACATCAAATCAGAAGATGGCAAAAAATCATTCAGCCGTGTCATTCTGCTGACTCATGCTGCTCAGTGTCATCTGCCAGCGTGTGGAGAAGAGCTTCTGCTCAATGCCTGAATTGTAAGTTTAGTAGCAGACACAGGAAGTCAGGAGAGCCATGTTGTTTTTTCACTCTAGTGCCTCTGGGAAAGCTGTGGTTTTACTGTTTGGAGTGGAAGTTAACAGGAAGACCTAGCTCACGCACGCACGCACGCACTCACACACACACACACACACACACACACGCACGCACACGTGTGTGTGCGCACGCACACACACACACACACACACACACACACACACACACACACACACACACACACACACACACACACACACGCACACACGCAGTCTACACTCTTTCTTGTGGTTTAAAATAGAACTATCTGTAATGTGATGACATAGCGGTCAAGACTCTTCCTGTTCTCTCTTACTGTCTGTCCTACACTGTCTCCCTCTCAGCTGTCCTACTGTCTGTCTCTCCCACACTGTCTCCCTCTCAGCTGTCCTACTGTCTGTCTCTCCTACACTGTCTCCCTCTCAGCTGTCCTACTGTCTGTCTCTCCCACACTGTCTCCCTCTCAGCTGTCCTACTGTCTGTCTCTCCTACACTGTCTCCCTCTCAGCTGTCCTACTGTCTGTCTCTCCTACACTGTCTCCCTCTCAGCTGTCCTACTGTCTGTCTCTCCTACACTGTCTCCCTCTCAGCTGTCCTACTGTCTGTCTCTCCTACACTGTCTCCCTCTCAGCTGTCCTACTGTCTGTCTCTCCTACACTGTCTCCCTCTCAGCTGTCCTAATATGTCCCCTGATATTCACCAATCACCACCCAGCGTTGCTGCTGTAAGTGAAGCTCCATTCACAGCCTCAGTGGGAAATGGTTCAAATGGACCCGTTTGACCAGATGAACCCCATGGCGTCCCTCGGTCTGCTCTGGGGTCGAACATTCTGCAGACAATGGTTTCAGTGTAGAGGGAAAAAACAGGACGGGGTCTAGTGTAGAACCCTGTGGGACCTCGGTCAACTAAAGTGTATATTAGGGTCATGGGTCTTCAACAGGAAGGGACGCCGCCGAATCCTTTTTTTGCTTATTTTTCTTTGCCTATTCGCCTATAAAAAAAAAAAAGAAGCCAAGCTCGTAACAAGTCTCTCTCTCCGACACGGTGTGAGCTTTTGGATGTGATCATTTCAGGGGGTGTACTAGTACATCATGCTGTACATCACGTTGACCCATTCTGGGCGGGACCCCTTTTGGTGTTAGCATCATGCTATGCTTTGGCTATTGAAAAATAGCAGATCTACAAGCTCGTAGCGCGCCACCGAGTGGCGCGCTACGAGCTTGTAGGTCTGCTATTTTTTACACAGAAACGTGGCTTTTTGTCAGAAAACTGCAGTCAGGATGCAGAAGACATTTTTTAGAATCTGATCTCGGGTCAGAATGGAAAACTGTCGGGATGTAGAAAGACATTTTTAGAATCTGATCTCAGGTCAGAATGGAAAACTGTCGGGATGTAGAAAGACATTTTTATAATCTGATCTCAGGTCAGAATGGAAAACTGTCGGGATGTAGAAAGACATTTCTAGAATCTGATCTCGGGTCAGAACGGGTTTTAAAGGCCACGCAGCTGCGCTTGCAGCAGCAGCAGCACCGACAGCGGACTATACGTTTAGGTAAGGCAGAAAAGTCTGATTTAACTCATTTAGACGATTCTACACAAATGCCTTCCAAATCCTGACAGTTTTCGGAGAATCCTATGTTCTCGAACGTTTCCATGTCAAGGACGCCCCAAAACTAACATGTAATTGGATTCTTATAGTAGCGGGCGACGACGACGACGACGACGACGACGGGCGGTTCTGGGTGAATTTCCCCCCGTGGGTTCAATTTGGGTACGGGGTTGGACCCTACTGTGAAGACCTCAAGTGAGTGGGTGTTTTGTCAGATGTAAGGAGAGGGTGGGGGGGGGGGGGGAGTGTTTGTAGCTGCTGGGTGACAGCCAGCAGGCACAGAGAGGAGGTGATTGATGACGCTTCACACACACTATACCATTTGGAGAGCTGAACAAACCCACGGACGGAGCAACGCCACACAGGGGGGGCCGTCACGTTGAACCGTCTGAGTCAACACACACACACACACACACACACACACACACACACACACACACGCACGCACACATTACTCTACTTGTGAGGACATCAACGTTTTAGGACAGGAATGTTCTTTTTGTATTTTCCTTTTTACCTTAACAGTACTGAAGCCAATAGATAGCCCGTCTACGTGCTTCTCCGTGTTAAATCTCACCCTAAAACATGAAATAAACCCGACCTCTGAATGCCTAACACTAACTGTAACAGTGGCTCAGGGGTAGAGAGTGGCCGGATGGGAACCGCAAAGCTGTGGGACTCACTCCAGAGTTAGTGTAGATTGTAGAAGTGTCCTTGAGCGAGACGCTGAAACCCTAATTGCTCCCAATGTGCAGGTTGGTGCCTTGGCATGGTTTCCTCCGGCATCCGTGTATGAACCTATGTAAAGTGCCTCGGATAAAAGCGATATATATATATATATGTAAATGCACATAATCTTTTCCTAACTCCCCAAATCTGTGTTTCAACCATAAAACAAGCATTTATCTTGCAAATTGTACTCACTCGTGTGAAGACATTGGGCCTCACACAGGCATAGTGCGAATACAAGTACACGCACACAGCGTGTGTGTGTGTGTGTGTGTGTGTGTGTGTGTGTGTGTGTGTGTTGTTACAACACCGTTGTGTTGATTTTTGCACTCTGACATCACAGACGGATGGGACGAGAAACGTCCCCCCCCCCCCCCCCTCCCCCCCCTCCCCCCCCCAGTGTCACATGTTTGTCACGCAGCAAGTAGACACGATGGAACACGAGACATCTATCTGAGACGGATCCCAGATCCACAACACAACACAACACGGACCGGAGTCTGCATCCACAACACAACACAACACGGACCGGAGTCTGCATCCACAACACAACACAACACGGACCGGAGTCTGCATCCACAACACAACACAACACGGACCGGATTCTGGATCCATAACACAACACAGACCGGAGCCCGGATCCACAACACAGACCGTAACCTGGATCCACAACACGGACCGGAGCCCGGGACCATAACACAACACGGACCGGAGCCCGGGTCCACAACACAGACCGGAACCTGGATCCACAACACGGACCGGAGCCCGGGACCATAACACAACACGGACCGGAGCCCGGGTCCACAACACAGACCGGAACCTGGATCCACAACACGGACCGGAGCCCGGGACCATAACACAACACGGACCGGAGCCCGGGTCCACAACACAGACCGGAACCTGGATCCACAACACGGACCGGAGCCCGGATCCATAACACAACACGAACTGGAGCCCGGACCCACGACACAACACGGACCGGAGTCAATGACAGAACCATGACAGCAGACAGTTCATCCAAACCCAGCGATTTAACACATCATAAAGAAATGATAATTAAAGAATAGAATAATTACTAACCAACCCCGATTGATTGATTGGTTTATTAGACAATGTATAAACAGTCACTCAGTCCAAAAAGTCCTTGCAGTCTTTTTAGGCCCTATTTTGGACATGCATCATGATAGTCAAAAACTCTTTTGACTAAACCAAATTGGCAAACTATTATATATATATATATTCAAAACAGTGCTTCTCGATTATTTGATTAATCGAAGCATTAATCGATTATAATAATAATAATAATAATAATAATAATAATATAAGGAAAATAATTCCATGGCCGCAGGCCCAAACATTAAACGACAACAACATCGTCTTCTCCACACGCTGATTGAATCCACATTGAGATAATCAGGTCAGATTGGAAGCGGCTGTGTTTTGGATCCCGACCTCCCGACCCCCCCCCGAACCCCACCCCCTTCCCCCCACTTTAAACGGCTTAAAGTCTGCTTCCAACTCAGCAATCCAAACCTGGAGGGGAAGGGGGGGGGGGGTGTAAAAGCTAAGCTTGTGTGTGTGTGTACTAGGGAGGATTAAGCCTGTAGTTTGGTAAAAGTTAATTTGACCCCCTCTCTCTCTCCCTCTCTGTGTCTCTCTCCCGCCCCCCCTACTGTATCACCCCCCGACCTTCTCGCTCTCATATTTAAAGAGGGAGGGAGGGAGTGACTTGAGGTTGAATTTAAATAACAGTTGGCTCTTTCTGTCGTAATAATGGCTGTTCAGTCCCACGCCAGTGGGACCCCCGGGGGTCCCACACACTACAGCACAGTCCCCCCTTCCCTTCCCCTGGCCCTATACCAGCGCTGCCTGCCTGCCTGCCACTGCTGCTGAAATAACAGGCCTCATCCGCTTGGCTTTCAAAGGTTGTGCCGTTAAACTGGGACTACTGTGTTGCCTTTTCCACCCTCCTCCAGTCTGGCTGGAATCGCATCTACACTTTTCTTTGCTCTGGAACTTTAACTGCTGGGCTTCCTCTGGCGACTGAAATTTCCCTCGCGGGGGGGGGGTCAACAAAAGGTCTCATCTTATCTCATGATCTGATTATTGACCGAGGAGAATCCAGGAGAGGGTGATTGGCTGCACTGTAAAAATACGGAGGGCTATATCTTGCGTCGACCCCTTAACCCATTTATTACTTCTTTTTTTTTTTTACTTTTAAAATAGTTCAAATAGCTGATCTACAAGCTCACAACGTGCAGATGTAGATTGGCTAGTTGAACTATTTTAAAAACATTGTGTGTTCGTTTGACTCTGGGAGGGTTGTACGAAATCAATGGAACCAAATGGGGAAGGGGGGGGGGGGTCATTTGGGTCTGAATGTCCCCGCACTATTGGTTGATGACTGGTCTAGTTATTTATTTAAACAGCTGATACTCACGGGGAAAACATGAAAATGTCCCCGCTCTTTTGAGCGCCTGCCGGCGCCTGCACTGTCGTGCATTAAATACACACTATGTAACTTATAGTTGTTAATGTCTCGTCTTTAAGTCGAATTAATGCAAGAGATCAGATCCCTCCGTTGCAGTGGTTCTCAAAGTGGGGTCCGGGGACCCTCAGGGGTTACTCGAAGGGGTTCCAAATGGACCCTTCACAGCCACGCCTGTAACTCTGAGAGTTATTATGGGGGTCCTTGAAAATTAAACGTTTTAGTCGTTTTGAGAACTACTGTTGGATGTATTATGTAGTGGGGTTGGGTTCAGTAAAAAAAGCATACTTGTATTTAATCGCTCGTCTCATTTTCCAACTCCGCTGCGGTACATATTATTGGAGCACAGCCCTGGGAGACTCCATGGCCTCATCAGACATTTCAAAGCGGATTCCTTTTGATTTGAAACACACATGTACTCTGTATTAACCCATTGAGACCCATTTAGACCCGAGATCAGATGTCTTCTTAATCCTAAAGGTTTTCTGAAAAACTTTCTGTCGGTCGTTCTCAAAACATTTTCATGTCAAGGACCCCCCAAAAATATATGTAATTGGCCACCGACCCCCATCTGACAATATGTTGTTCCAGGGATCTCCCCAGAAGCAAAGTGTTAAGATATGAGTTAAAAACGTTTGCTCTGAAAGGATATATATTCAAAGATCTGCGGCACATTTTCACGATTTTTTAAACATTTCTCAATAGTTAAAGTATATAACACAATGCTCAAAACACCAAAAGGGGTTCCCGTACTGAATGGGTTAAGACCCGAGCCCCGATCCAATACACGAATGCCTTCTATTAAAACCAGTAGTTCTTAAAAGAGATTTTTCCACAAATAGCAGATTCGCTGAGAGCTTTTTGAATGCTATTTTTTTTTGCCATAGCCAACTCTCTTAACATCAAGAAATTACACGGATGCTTTCCTGGTTTAAAAATAACAACAATAATAACTGTGATCCTGAGCGGTCATCGTGGCATACTTTAGTCACAGATATTTGCACTCCCAACGTGTACGGCGCCGTGAAATGGAAACTAGACCCGGAGCAAAGATTTGAGTGGATAAGCTTCCCCTCATATCAGACCTGGAATATGCCATTCTGACCTGAGATCAGATTCATACGAGGTTTCCACTGGACACACACTGGTCTGATTAACCCATTCTGACCTGAGATCAGATTCTAAAAATGTCAAGTCGTTCTTCGATTTTTCAAAAATAGCAGACCTACAAGCTCGTAAGCGCGCCACTCGGTGGCGCGCTACAAGCTTGTAGATCTGGTATTTTACAATAGCTAAAGCATAACATGTTGCTAACACCAAAATGGGTTCCCGTTCAGAATGTAATATGCACTGTAGCAGAGTGCAGAGAGGCAGAGGCTGAAATCCTGCAAGAGGGAACATTTGGACAAAGATAGCAGATCTACAAGCTCTCAACGTGTCGCTTGAGAGTTTGTAGATAAAGCTATTTTCGCGGCGCAAACCCAGCGGTCTTTATTTACTGGAGAGGCGGTGTATACGACATGGATTTCGAAACAAATTAGTAAAAAATAAAAAATTGCAGGCAATTCTCCTGAATGCTAGCCTTCCGGTATGGTATGAAGGGGAGGGGCATTTTGCATTTCTTTCACCATAGTAAATGCTGCTTCCGTGGTCTGGTTAAGGGCAGTTGTTATACAGAAAGGGGTAAAAGGGCAGGGGCCGAAGCCCCCTTTGATGTCTATGTGTGCACGTGACTGCACTGTAAGCCCGCAAGTGGTCGTCAAAAGTGTGGTCCCCAAAAGGGGGCCCGGAAATTAAGAACGGTTTAATTTCACTAGAAGTCAACTTAACCCAATGAGAGACTGCTTAAATAGGATTACTGAGATCACATAATGGGTTTCAGTCTCTCCACGGATATCTCACTATACCCTACAGAATAGAGTCAAATCAATTAAACAGTTGTAGAATTCTCTACCGAACCTAAATCGATCAACGGATAATGTTCTCTTGTTGAGGGTCCCGGGCCATGCAGGCACTTTCCCCAAATGGGGGTCCACTCCACACGGCCTATATAACGCAGGGATGGATAAAGGGGGTCCGTATTCCGTAACATGGAAATGTTTTAGAGCAACTGCCGTGTGTATATAGAAAGTCCATCAGTGAAGCAAGCGTTCTGGAAAACAGCTTAACGCCGTGACTGGAATGTGTGCTGAAAGGCGTCGTGTTGTCAATAATATGAAGTGGAATGCCAATGTGTTGCCTTGTCATTGTGCCTTGTGCCGTTTTTTTTAATTGCCCTAGTATATTTATTGGTATCTGGTCTGTTTTTAATTCCGCACACCACACCACAGTGGAGGAGAGAGACAAAGACACGCTTCAGAGATGTTGGAGAAGAAAGTTGCTATTGTATTCAGAAGGCATGCACTGTGCTGCCCTGCAGCCACTGCACACTGGGCTCAGTGTGTTCGACCCAGGACTGACCACTGTTCATTTAGCCTGTCTGTAACCAAATGGACCCTTCACCCGTTCTGACCCGAGATCAGATTCTAAAAAAATGTCTTCTACATCCCGACAGGTTTCTGAAAAAGCCGTGTTTCCGTGTCAGTGGTTCTTCGATTTTTCAAAAATAGCAGACCTACAAGCTCGTAGCGCGCCACTCGGTGGCGCGCTATGAGCTTGTAGATCTGCTATTTTTCAATAGCTAAAGCATGACCAGTGGCGTAATTAGACCAAAAGCTAGGGTGTTGCGGGGGCGAACGGTCATGTTTTCGGGTTTTTATCGGGTTTTTTCTTACTTTTTTGCGGTTTCTTGCGGGTCTAAAGGCTAAATTGTAACGTGTCAATGTGCGCAAAGGGCTTGAGACAACATAAGCCTTTTCAAAATATGGATGTTTATTTAAGCACGCAAAAAGGAAAAGGGCACTCCTGACCAACAACCATTATTGAGCTTAACTATACTTTACTTCATTGTGAATGTGTGCCAACATACTTCAAAACAGCAAACCTATTTAATATAGAGAGACCTGACCTGACCCCAAAACTAACAATAAACAGCACAGTAATAATGCGCTAGGATGAATGAGAGTGAACTTAATGAAATAATTAATTGAAAGACTAAACAACAACACACCAAGGCCAGGCTACTGTCTGTTTTCAAAATAAATGTATTTATTAAGCCATACAATATATGTTAATGTCAATCAATAAACCAAGGAGGCACCGCAGATAACGTTTATGGCATTTATAAATTGTAGCTCTTGGGCGCTCCTTCAAGAGTCTCTTTTTCTCGCTCTTTCTCTCTCTCTCGCTGTCTGTCACTGTCTCTTCCTCTTCCATCATTGCTCGAGTCTGTCAGACTCTGTCTGTGGATTAATAAGGAAGAATGGAAAAGGGAAGAGAAGAAAGTTCCTATTACAACCACGAAAAGCAACCAGCCAGTCAGTCGGTCAGTCAGTCTGTCCCCGTTTTTATCTGCTGTCTGACTGAGGCACCACAGGCTCGCAGCGCACATCTGTCTAATCACAACAGATAGCGTTGCTAATCCAAGGTGCTGAATTCCACACAACACAATACTGAGCAGTATTAGAAGCCTGTAGTCCCACTCATTGGATTCAATCATTAAGTAAACAATCAACAGCGATACATGCATGCAGGCTAGCAGAATAAATTAAACAAATACAAATGATTCTTACCTTTGATACCAGCAGGCAGCAGCTGAGACTCAGTCCATGAGGGGAAAACGACGGGGTCGTAGTTTAGCAAAGTCTGTGACCAGGTCATGATCTAAGTTGAGCGATTTGACCAAAACTGGCTCCACTGCCATTAACATCAGGTGTGTAAGCCTTTCGTCGCCCATCGTAGTCCGGAGATAATCTTTGACTCTTTTCAATACAGAGAAAAATCTCTCATTGGATGCTGTTGTTACAGGTAAAGTGGCTGCAATCCGGAAAAGTTTTCTAATTTCAGAGAAGCCAGTTGGCAGAGCATCTAACTTTTCAAGGGCTGACAAGATGCTGCCATCCTTTTGCGTTAAATATCCTTGTGCTGTGTAACATTGAGATGGGAGCAAGGTGCGGTCAACATGGATGTCATACAGACTTGCAAAGTCGTCAATCATGTCGGCATCCAGAAATTTGGGGCTGCTTGAATCGAATGCCCCGAAAGCTAGAGAGAAGATGAGCCTATCTGTTTGTTTGTTTTTTACGCGTTTTTGTTGTGCTTCCGCTTCCGCTCCACGATCACAACCTGTGTGAGGGGGTCAGTAGGTGAGTGACGTGCGTCACGTGCGACGTGCCTTTGATCGATGTGTCATGATCATCTCACTGCGCCTGCATGTGCAGATGCACTAATGCGCTGATCACATATCACAAGAACAAGATGTACAAAAAACAACATATGGATGTTTATTTGAGCACGCAAAAAGGAAAAGGGCCTGACCAACAACCAAAAAAAAAAAAAAAAAAGCATCATTGACTTTTTTTTTTTTTTTAATGAAATCGCTAGGGTGTTGCCATGGCAACACCCTAGAGGCCCAAATGACGCCCCTGAGCATGACATAGTGCTAACACCAAAAGGGCCCAAAATGGGTTGGGGAGAGAGTGTAGCCTACAAATGTACAACCAAATGGACCCCTACAAAAGGGGTCCATTTGGTTGTGTACATTTGTAGGCTACTACTACTACACTCTCTGGGTTAGTTATAGGGTCCATTTGGACCACTATAGCTTTACCGGTCCATTTGGTTACATCTGTGTAGTTTGACATTTTAAAAAGGTGTGTATATAGCTCTATATTCTGACAGTAATCACTGCTACAGAGTGATTGTTTTCAGCAGCAGGGGTCTCTCTCTCTCTCTCTCTCCACCAGTTCTTTGAAGAAGTAAACAGAATATTGCATTTTCTTTTTTTTTTCGGGACACCAATTTCATCCAATCAGGGAAGAAGAAGAAGAAGAAGAACCAATAGTGTTCATCCCTGCATTCCTTGCATGAGTTCTAGTCTCTTCTGAATGGATAGAATTGAACTGCCATCATGAAAAGGCGATATTCTCAGTGTTTTTAGTTGCTGCCTGGAGAGACCCACATGTTACTGAACAAACAACAAACACTGAATAATATCTAGAGAGCCGCTATTGACACGTATTTAAAAACAAAAACGTCACTCGTTATTGCAGTAGATCCATATAGCCCAAGATTTAGACTCTCGTAGATGTATTTATCGATCGATACGAGACGTAACGAGAGTCGTAAATCATCCATACGGACACGACTGTCCACTGTCCAGCACACACAACCACACGACCCGATCAGGAATCGATAGTGTGTATATGACTACATGTGAATCGATCAGTCGTACTACTACTAGAGAGAGAGGCTACGCTACATTGCGTTACATACCAGCTGTTTTCTCAGCAGCAGAATGTTCTCCTCCAGCAGCTTCTCCTCGCAGCTCAGATAAGGATCCTCCGCGTGCAGCGGGTCGTCCGTCCCCGCCACGGCCCCGGCGGAGGAGGAGGGTCGAGCCGGGTCAGAGGGGGACAGGGACGCGGCGTCCTGCAGCGCGCCGCGGACCAGCAGGTCCTGCCTGGTCCGCAGGTAGTCCAGTTCGCCCAGACCGGCGAGCGTCGCCTCCAGACGCTCGCGCACCGTGCGCCCGCGCTCCACCGCCGCCGTCGTCATGTTGTTGTTGTCCTGCTCCCTTATTATACCGGGGCCGGAGGAGCAGACGTCCATCCCGGCCGTGGCGGTGGTGGTGGCGGTGGTGGTGTCCCTCGGCTGGGCGCAGCGGTGGTAATAGGAATAATCCCTGGAGAAAGAGGCCGGCGTTGTCTGTCCACAGCTATCCATTCAACGAGCACGGCAGCATACGTATATACGTACACGGTACACACACACACGCGTACACCGGAGAGATGCGCGTCCCCCACGCCCCGGTGTGATTTACAGCGCGGCGCTCAGTGGTGAGTGGTGACCACCCCAGACAGACAGACACACACACACACCGATCACATTTGGTCAGCGGTCCCGCAGAGAAGAGAGAGAGAGAGAGAGAGAGAGAGAGAGAGAGAGAGAGAGAGAGAGAGAGAGAGAGAGAGAGAGAGAGAGAGAGCGTCACAGGGAGAACATAGGGGCATGTATAATCCTGTTCCTCCGTGGTGCTGTGACTGTCGCAGCAGTCTGCTGCTGCTCCATGATAACTTTTCCTCCCTGCATGAATGAATTAAAGGCCGTTCTAAATAATAATAACAATAATGAAGTCCTGCTCGTCGGCGCTGTTGTGTGTTATGGAGGGTTTTACGCACAGAGCGCAGCAGTCCTCCGCTCTATACGGCGGTCCATGAGCTGAAAAGTGAAACGTTGCTGCAGTCCTCTGTGCCGTCCTGACCTGTCCAGTCCTGCGCTGACATTAATCCACGGTGAAGTGTGTGTGACTGTGTGTGTTAAAAAGGACAAACGGAGGTCCAGGCAGTTCACCGGGAGCTCCCACCGCTCTGGATGCGGAGCTGTGAATGAGAGGCAGCGGCCTGGTGACACACAGCACCCCGGCCCCGCCCCTCTACTCTACTCTACACCGCCCTGCGTCCTAACGCCCGCCGGTTTCATACAGAAGTTGCGCGCGCACACACACACACACACACACACACACACACACACACACACACACACACACACTTATCACTTACTTTATTGCCTAATATCAGGTTGTATAGGCTATTGGCCAATAAAGGGTCCATTTACCTCACTGGACCTCATTGAGAACACACTACATTTACTCAAGTATACTGTAGGCTAGGACTTAAGTACAGTTTCGAGGTATTTTTAAATTTACTTGAGTATAGGCTATTTCCATTTTATATCTACGCCACTATATATACCTATACTTTTTTCCCCCTCCACTGCATTTATTCAAATTTATTTGACAGTGAAGTTATTTGTCAAATTGGATTATTATTATTATTGCAAACCATAGGTACATTAATAATAATTCATTCATAATAATATGAATCCTGTTAGTTTTTTGGTAATAATATGGACAATAACATTACCAGAAACACATAAATGGATAGGCCTGAATGACCATAACACGTCTGTAACTCTGAAGAGGGTTCAAATGGAACCAAACGAACCCGTCCATTTGAACCCTCTCAGAGTTAAGGGGGGTCCTTGCAAATAGTTGGACTCCTAATGTGCCATAGTGTCATAATTGTCATACTTATCCTGAGGAAAACCTGGAGACTTGACATTCAGTAAGTGAGTGTTATGATAAAAAATAAGAACATTATAATGGTGTGTAAAACAGAACATCTCAAATGTACCACAGACAAGACCAAGGGAGGGGGGGGGTCCATCTTGCGCCACCCTTATCCCTTATCCCTAAACTATTTTAAAAGGGTTTTTTTAATAGTAAAAAAAAATTGGCAAATGAGTTTAGGGATAAGGGTTAATGGTTGGCCCACGTCTTTGCCACAGACACATCTGTCCATGTTGGTGACCCCTGGTGATAACACCAATACAGAGGTCTTTCTATATAACACACACACACACACACACACACACACACACACACACACACACACACACACAGGGCAATGTTATACAGTCTGTCTGTGTCGACGGTTTTAAGACTTTGTTAAAAACATATTCATTTCGTATTAAGCATTTTGTCAGTTGTGCAATGTTTTACTTGACATGCTTTGCATTTCAATGTCTTGCTTTTTCCTCTTGTTTTAATTTGATTGTTTTACTTAAAGTTGTTGTCCACTGTACAGCACTTTGTAACATTTTGTTACAGGTGCTTTATAAAAAAAAATGCTTTACTTTACTTAGGCTATATTTACTTACTTCAGGCTACTTACTTACATATGATTAAATGTCTTTAAAATCTGGGTACTTCTAAAATAAACAAACGAATAAAAATGACATAACAACAGTTTTAGACTCGGTAGTATAATCATCACACTGCAGCTTAAGAACAGTAATACTATCTGTTATACTCCAGTCTCCACCTAATGGGGTGAAACCACACTGAGGGAGAGAGAGTTTAGAGATTGTGTGTGTGTGTGTGTGTGTGTGTGTGTGTGTGTGTGTGTGTGTGTGTGTGTGTGTGTGTGTGTGTGTGTGTGTGTGTGTGTGTGTGTGTGTGTGTGTGTGTGTGTGTGTGTGTGTGTGTGTGTGTGTGTGTGTGTGAGAGAGAGAGAGAGTGAAACTCCATAGTGAAACACAGTAGCGTGGACTGATGCTAGTTGAGAATGACTCCAGGGGCCTGTCCTGTGTGGGACTTATTTGCATTGCCTTTAATGAGTTCTAATTAATAATTCATGAGTTAATTGGTTCATTATCATTAAAAGTGGAGAACAGCAGCAGCAGGGGGGCCTCATTAACATCGCCATAGCGAATCAGAGGAACTAGAAGGGAAAGGGCGCCCTCCATTGGTGGGAAAAGGAACAGGTCTCTGTGCTCTTTGTATGTGCGTTCACATGTCGCCTGGCTCTCTCCCCTGGCCCTGTATCCATCCATAGACAATACATGATATGGTTGTATCTCTCTCTCTTCATCTGTCTCTCCCTTTTTCTCTGTGTCACTTAAGGTGGTTGCACACCGGCCGCGTTTTTCGGAAAACCGATGGAGAAACGCCACTTAAAAATCCGAATTCGCACCCGGTGTAGCCACTCTCTCCTCTCTCTCTCTCTCTCTCCCCCTCCCTCGCTTTTCTCTCTCACCTCGTTTAGACCCCGTTCCTGTCATGTGTTTCTTCTAGTTCATGTCCTGCTTCAGTTGAGCAGAAAATTACATTAGCTAACAAAACTGACAGGACAGAGAAATGGATAGAGTGAGTCAGTGAGAGGGGGGGAGAGAGAGAGAGAGAGAGAGAGAGAGAGAGAGAGAGAGAGAGAGAGAGAGAGATAAGGCTAACCATAGAACAGGCTGTTGACTCTAGAGAGAGAGAGAGAGAGGGGGGGGGGGGGCTAGAAACCAAAGAGAGGGGGCGGGAGAGAATACATACATAAATACAATGGATGGAGACAGAAAGAAAGAAAGAAAGAAAGAAAGAAAGAAAGAAAGAAAGAAAGAAAGAAAGAAGGAAAGAAATATAGCGATAAGGCGGGACCAAGAAAGACAATACGCAATAAGAACAATATGCCCAAATAAGACTGACGAGTATTTCTGTGATGCCTGACCGCATCACTGTCGTGGCAATAATCACGTTAAACCACACCCTCTCGTGTAATATTGTTTAATTAGTTAGGTAGCAGTACTTGCGCACTCTGCTTGCGCACAAGTTGTTGTGCAAGGTGCAAGTTGGCACCTTGACAGAGTGCATTTCTAGTTGAATGATAACAATAAATATAGCTGCAAGCAGCGATAAGGCGGGACCAAGAAAGAAGACAAGATCAAAATGCACAAATAAGACTCACAGGCTGAGTTGTCAGTACCCAGATTTGAACACACAACCTTGTGGTCGAAGGGCGAGAGCTCTACTGACTGAGCTACACGGAGACAATCAGTGACTACAATATAATCAGGAAAATCATTCAGTGTGTTTGATAACAATCGTGTGTGTCCTCGTTTTGGGCATGTCATTATCCATTACTACAGTGTGTTTGCGGTTCATGTTTTCACGTACAAAGTTCTCTTCAAATGGAATTTCAGATAATGGTCCATACATTGTGTGTAGAACGTTTCACGCAAATTGCTCAAAAAACAGGCAGTCAATCAGGTATAAGCATTCCTCAAACTGCTCTAAATGGCGGAAAATCTGAGGGCGGAGCTTACTTGTCAAAGTGACAGATGTGTTCCCCATGAGTCAAGGAACATGTGGAAACAAGTGCCATGACCTTTAGACAAACGAGGCATGAGTTTGAGTTATGCCTGTTTCATTTAAAATAAATGCTATAGCGCCCCCCTTTGGCCAATTGGAGTAAGACTGCTTCCAGTGCTATTTGGCATGACCCTCTACTATACTGTAAAGTGACATAAGCATTATGATGCTGCATGTATGAATTAGAGGCAGAAGAAGAATCTTCACAAACCAGCAATTTTCATTAACTCATAAAAACATTATTGTGCATTTTGATCAAAGATCCTGGGGGGAGATGCATTATAACAGTTTTTTCATATAATTCAAAATGGCGGGTGATCTAAAGGTCAGAGGTCAAAAGTCAGAACACGAAAGTTGTTCGGCATGAGGAGACACATGTGTGTATCAAAGTGTCATTGCCAACGGTCAAACGGTTCATGAGATATGCACGTTCAAAGTTTGCATTTTCAATTGAGTGCTATGGCGCCACCATTTGGCCAATGGTCATGGGCTTCGCATAGTCACCGTTTGGCATGGTTCCCGCGTTTCACGAAAATCGACTGCACGGTTCAGTCAGAACTGCTATTTTTGGCGGAAGCAGAAGGAGAAGAAGAAGAAGAAGAAGAAGAAGAAGAAGGAGAAGGAGAAGAAGAAGAAGAAGAAGAAGAAGAAGAAGAAGAAGAAGAAGAGAAAAAAAACACAAAAACAATAAGTGACCAAAGTCACTTCGTGACTTCTTGGTCCCTTAAAGACAGACACAGACAGGCTGAGCGGTGTACACTAGTGGTTGGAGGTTGTGGTTTTAATTACCATCAGAAGCCACTGGGGGGGCCGGTCTTAAATATTTGACTTCATCCATCAGCAATGCAAATCACTGCTTCCCATTATGCGTGTGGACTGGAGCCTGCAGCCAGCCACACGAAGCCACACCGCTGTTCCCCCTCACCTCCGTTTAGCTCCCATACATATTACATAGGCTATACTAACTGTACACCGTACACCCAAGCGGCCTTCATCCAGGAAGTATGGTAAATGGTGCATTTATATAGCCTTTATCCAAGGCGCTTTACAGAGATTGTGCATTTCATTCACCCATTCACACACACACATTCATACACCGATGGCGGCGGAAACTATGCAAGGCACCAACCTGCGCATCAGGAGCAATTAGGGGTGTCAGTCTTGCTCAAGGACACTTCGACACTAACTCTGGGAGAGCCCGGGCTCGAACTGGAAACCTTGAGGTTACCATCCGGCCACTCTGGCCCCTGAGCCACCGCCGCCCTACATTCACTGCACATTAATGACCACTCGAATCCAGGATCCAGGAAATGGATTCACACGCCTATAACGTAACTCATTTTCCGAGATCCGGAACTGGGGGAACAGGATTCAACACTGAGGGAACGGAATTGGTTTCCGTCACATTTGGAACCGTTTTCCCTTTTCCCGCAAGCAAGCTACAGAAGGTAGAAATGAGAGAGTCTCCCGAGAGGCAAGCTGGGCAAAACCTACGCTGTGGAGTGCATTGCTGGAATTTGGCGGAAGTATAGCAAGATTTGGGCGGAGGTACCGCTCAAGGAAATGACGTTCACGCTTTGCAAATCTGTTTACGTTCTCTGTGTATGAAAGTGTCGAGATTGGTCGGAAGATATCGCATCCGGGGGTAATACATCCGTCGGATGTTCCGGCCCGACACTTCCGGCTATATGCACTCTCTGCCGTAGGTTGAGACCAGGCTTTTCCCTTCGCAGACGAGTACGGCTGGAACCGAGGCTTCCCGAGAGGAGGGGACGAAGAGAGACTCGATAGGACTGATTCAACGACAACAACAAGGACAGCGACACAGACGCAGAGAAGACTCAAACAAACCACCTTGACTCAAATATACCAGGGACGGGTGCTGCATGCACACCGCACAGACAAACAGTCTGGTGAGACGTATAGGAGGACCCTATAGTAGGCAGGAAGCAAACCATTATAGTCCTATAGATAGAGACCTCTCAGTGCTTGCAATCCCACCATGAACACACAAGGCAGAGAGAGCCTCCCGTTGGCTCTGGGCCTCTGGCATAAGAGAAAGGACAATGGACGGGTCCGCAGAGAGTGGTTGCCCTGGGATGCCGTGACCTGTAATCGGAAGTTGGACCGATAAGAGGGAATCATTAAGGAACCCGGAATCGTTAAAATCCTAAAGGATCCCAACCCTATATATAATATTATGCTGCTCAATCATTCAGACTCAGGAGAGACGGTCTTCAGTCAGTGGCGGAGAACTAGAAGCACATACAGGCACGCTTTTGTTTGGTTTGTGTGCATGTGCATGTGCACGCACAGACACACACATACTGTACGCGCACGCACAACACAACACAACACAGTCTTAGTCACGGACAGCAGTGTAGTGAGTGCTTCAAACCACAGCCAATTTCGTCTGAGCTGCTTAATTTCCTGCTTCATTTAAAATCCCATTATAGTGTACCGAAGTCGGATGTAAAAAGAAAAGAAAAAAACACACACACAAAAAAAAAAAACATGCCCCCCGGGGCCCCGCAGGGTCATGAATATTTCTGTCATTTAAGACTAATTTATGTTCCGCCGAAAAGAGCAGACCTACACGCTCACATCACGGGAGGCATACTATGGTATACGACGGAGCATTGGGGGTCGGGAGAGGGTTGCGGTTAGGTTTGGGGTGTGCTGCCCCGGGGGAGGTTAGGCTTAGGGTGAGGGTTTGAGGTAGGTTGACGTTCGGACCAATGCTCCGTCGGACCAAAACACATGAACCCTCACGTCACATCACATCACATCACATCCACGTTAAGAGGAAGCAATCTGATTGGTTGAAACAGCCTTCACAGCCAAACCAACACCATTCACCACCTAGCCCTGGGCCTAATCACATTGAATAAATCACTCCGCACCTCTCGCGCACTTGATTAGACCCATATCCAGGGCTGCACACAACCTTTTTGGTCTAGTACTCAGAGGAGCACCTGGAGGAGTTGCTTGGTGCTCCTAAAATGCGGCGACCCGTCTCGCCGGATGGATTAAAGAGGGATGAATAACTTATAGCAAAACAATATTTATTTGATGAGTGGGGAGTCAATGGAGGGTATTGCAACTCTAGATTTAGCCCTAGAATGGCTCTTGTTGTAGATTCATCCCATTATTAAAAATATATACATTTGCTAAAATTAAGTTAACAACTTAATACTTCCTAAGGATAATATGAGCATCAAAGCAATATTTAGATTTTTTATTATTTTGTATTTAAATAACCAATCCACTAGCTCACAACGTGTTGCGACACGTTGTGAGCTTGCAGATCAGCTATTTTTTTTAACATGCGACACATCGTACGGCGAAGCATACATCAGGCTTCCCTAGTTGCCTTTTGTTTTTAGCTGAGGCAGACAGTCAGACACACATGGCTCCTCGGTGCAAAAATAAACAGTGTACACTACCCGACTTTACGATAATAATAAGGCACAGTATGTCGAGACACGGTGTTCATGTTGGGCAGCAGCAGTGCCAGTCCGCAATGCTTTAAACTCGGAACTAAAACCTTAGTACCCGTAAAAAGTCGGTGGCCGGTGCCTAGGCTGTGAGAGACGCTAATATGGTTTCTGCCTCGGATTCGGTTTCTGAGACGGCATCGCACACGAGCAACCATGCTGCTCCAACAGCCGGAAAACAAACACAAGCACAGCGGCAAATGGGAAGAGTGCAAAGCATCCAAAGCATGCCCTTCTACACCGGGGACTACAGTAGTTTGCTATCTGAAACGGAGAAGACGAAACTATTTGTGTCAGGTTTTCCTGTCAACCGCCCTCCGTCTCCTCCCAAGCTCCCAGCAGAAAGCAGCATGGAATCCTCCCCCTTTTGAGTAAGGACGCGCTGTGATTGGCCAGTAGCCACTTTGAGTGGCAGTCGGTGGAAAATGCTCTCGCCACAGAATTTACTAGTATTCTGGCCATAATAATCATTCTAGGCGGCCCCGGCTGTTGGTACGCAGAAGCGCTTCCCGGCGCTTGATTGACAGCGCATTTTGAATTTTGACGACGCATGCGCGGTGGCGCACCACTTATGCGCAGCCCTGCCCATATCAACAGCTGCGAGCCTGCGTCACTCGTAGCCTAGTCATACTAGAGGGAAATTCAAACATCCAGCACCCCGTTCAGAAATGGATTATAGTGTTAATTTTGATTTATTGGGTGGACTTACTTGCGATGAATGGTTGAAAGAAGAGGAAGAGAAGGAGAACGCGAAACCAAACGAAAGATATGTTGCATTGTCAAATGAAGAACTCGACAACTTGGAGAAGTCTAGGAATGGGGTCAGTACAGCTAGGACAACTACTTGGGCTGTGAAGTGTTTCCGGGACTATTTGATAAACAAAAAACAAGACCGGGAGTTTTATGGCTCGGTTAGAAATGGCCAGGGTAAACACTACTCCCTCAGTAGCTACGTTGGGTTGAGAGCTGGCATTAACCGTTTCATCAGCGACCCTCCTCTTAGCCGGGCATGGTGTATTATGAAGGACAACAAATTCACAACGGCAAACAATGTCTTTAACGGAATGATAAAGTCTCTGAGGAGAGAGCAGGGCATGACAAAACTGAACATAGCCCCGCAATTACCGAAGAGGACCTGAAGATAATACGGAGCTCGGAGGCTATGAACACAAACACACGATGGGGCTTGGTAAATAAAGTGTGGTTCGACATCCAACTTAATTTTCGGGAGGAGAGGAAAGGAGGGTCTTAGGAGTCTTCTACCACATTCATTCATTATCAAACGACATACAACAGGTAGGTTCATCAAATAGCTAAGCTGTCGTTGCATATAAAAAATGTAGAAAACATGATCAAACATCCTCCTAATCAGTCCCATTTTCTTTTTAAAGGCGCGAAATATGTGACACTTTCCTTCAATGAAGACACAAAGAACCACAAGCAACATTATGAAAGGGATCGTCAAAGCAGAAGAGGCTGTATGTTTGAAGACCCTGGGAATCCATTGTGTCCAGTTGCATCATTTGAAAAATACCTATCTAAAATGCACAAAGAGGCTAAGGCGTTTTATCTCCATCCAAAGAGAGCAGCACAGCTAGGTGAATGTGATGTGTGGTACTCATTGGGTGTAAATTACCTGAGTTCCATGCTAAAACGTATCTGCGAGCAAGCGGGCACATCCATGATTTACACAAATCACAGCATCGGAAGCACTACCATTCAGAAACTGGCTGAGTGTGGGCTGTAAGCCAGAGAAATAATGTCTGTTAGTTAGCGGACACAAGTCAGAGAGTTCTTTACACAGCTACTGGGCACCTTCTCTCGATAACAGAAAGCAGTGGAGCAATGCGCTAGGTGGGGGAAACTGCTCTACAGCCTCACCGGCTGCTAAACGACAGAGATCCAGCATGGATTTAATGGACAGCACCGCTGCTTTCACCAACTGTGCCTTTAATGGGAGTGTCTATAAATAGGTGAATACCGTATACTAGTAAGCCTATCCTCATGTAAAAAAGACTCATACTGAATAAGTAGACTGCTGTGTTACTGTATGTACTTCAGTGATGCTTGCGGAACTCGACTTCGTCTCGTTCCTGACCGCATCACTGTCGTGGCAATAATCACGTTAAACAACACCCTCTCGTGTAATATTGCTTAACTTTGTGTGTGTTCATCATACTAGTAGCCTTGTTAACCACACTATCATACTAGTAGCCTTGTTAACCACTCTATCATACTAGTAGCCTTGTTAACCACTCTATCATACTAGTAGCCTTGTTAACCACTCTATCATACTAGTAGCCTTGTTAACCACTCTATCATACTAGTAGCCTTGTTAACCACTCTATCATACTAGTAGCCTTGTTAACCACTCTATCATACTAGTAGCCTAGCATGCCTGTCCAGACAACAACAACCACTATACTTTGCATCCATGAAATACAATACAATACCCATTTGAAAAACACATCTCTCTATCGCACGGCAAACGCCACACAACTACGCTCTCGCATCAGTGCCACAGGTTCACGTTCTTGTATCGCATCACGGTTCCAGGGGGACTTGAAAGTGCGCGAGTGAGTGAATGTGTGTGTGTGTGTGTGTGCAACAACAGTACAACACTATACAATACTAATAACTAATAACCCATCTGTTACTACATGTGGAGTCTGTCAACTCCTGCAATTTCCTTCTTCCCATATTGCGCTGCAACGTAACTCTGGGATGAGCCGCCTAGAGGGCGGCGGAATTCTAGTCATTATTATTGCGACGGGAGGTCGCAATAACTATGAAACCTTGCGTTTTTGACACCTAACCCACAATACCCGTCACTCTGTCACGTCACCCAACTCAAATCCCCGTCACTCACCCCAGGAAAGCCCCCAGGCCATCGTGACATCACGTGACATCAACCCCCTGGTCACCCCAGGCAAGCCCCCAGGTGCCCCTGTAGGTCACTGCGTGACATCAGTCCCCATATATGGCGTCCAGGTCATTGTGATTTATTGGTCAAAGTTCATCCCATGCCAAAGCGACCGCACTCGCCCAGCAGTCTGACGTCAACCAAGCGGGTGTGTGCACACGCTGACCTCCCCCGCAGTATACGACCTCCACACTCTCGAGGAGGAGTCTGCCGACGAGCGGCGTTGTCGTCTGGCCAGGGAATGCCAGAGGCGTCGCTGTCGGAGACTAGCTGCTGAGCAGAATCTGCAACCTCCAGAGCGGCGCCGGCGTGCCCGCCCCAAAGTTATTTGAGCAGCCGCGCCTGGCAGCCGGCGAAACTTTGAGTTCTCAACAGGCCCGGAAATTAAGGACCGGCCCTGACCTGTTCTGACATTCCATATCTCGATCTGACCTCATCACACCATGTACACTCAAGACAAGCTCCACTGGCTCCACTGGCCATAATTTATGGCCAGTGCACGCAACCTCGCCCTCAGGCGTCTTACTGATTAAAAAGAGTTTTTATTTTAAGCTTGTAGATCTGCGACTTTTGCCGTTTTACTGAATTTGAATCCCTAAAAGTGACAGTTTTGGACATAATAATGAGGTTTCCACCCGACAGTGACGTTATGAATGGGTCTTTGGCCGTGCTAATTTAGTCGACTAAAGACCAAACAAATTCAGATGACTGAATAGGACTAAAACGAAATGGTGCGTTATTCAAAAGACGAAATCAGAATCTGTCCTTCCATTCCCGTTCATGAAAACAGAAACATTCAGTGGTCCGATGAGGAAGCACCCACAACTGTACATACTACATAACAATGTCTTCATGTTTCACACTGGACCAAGAGTGAAAACACACACACACACACACACACACACACACGCGCACACACACACACACACACACACACACACACACACACAGCCCCATTAAAGCTCATCTCTGCTGGTTAAGTATTGATGGAGTACAGACAGGAATAGTCTGATAGATGGAGCTTTTGTTCTGTTGGCTAAAACCCTAGAGGACAAAACACAACAATACACACACACACACACGCACGTACGTACGTATGCACACACACACACACGCACACACACACACACACACACACACACACACACACACACACACACACACACACACACACACACACGCACGCACGCACACACTCTACCCTTTTGGTTGAACACTCGTCTTGATGGACGTTTTACCTCTGAGACACTTAAGACAGGAAGGATGGCAATGTTACACATTCTATTTTAAACAATAACTGAACCCCCCCCACACACACACACACACACACACACACACACACACACACACACACACAGAGAGAGAGAGAGAGAGAGAGAGAGTGGCTGTGGCATACAGACCCTGCCAACCTCAGACAGTATGAATCAAGGACATTCTGGTGCATTGTGGGAGCCATGATACTGTTATCAGGCTTTTTCTAACATAGGATCCATTAAAAATAAATCTAAAAGTAGGCGTACAGAATTCTATTTGATGACTGAAGCAATTCAAGAGCCGTGTTTAATAATAAATCACCAATTACTTATCTCGTTATCTCGTTATGCCACTGCCACCGACACCAAGAACTCCCGGCCAAAAAGCTCGTACTGTGGGAACGGGCATCGACCGAGAGGACGTCCCACACCGACCTGTACGTCACGTGGACGTACTAAAGAAAGATGCTGGTGCAGAAAGCACAAATGAGCACGGCCAGACGTATGGAGAACCGAGATGACTGGAGACGCCGACGGAGGGCTCGTCTGAGGACCACGTAGAGAGAGATGATTTGCATTCAATTGCAATTGATCACTTCTTTAATAGATACATGGAGTGTACAATTGTATGTGTTGCACTGGCGAAGGCTGCATATACTGTAGCGGTAGCTGAAACGTTTGTCTCTATATTGACATGATGTAAAGATACAATAAAATTGAAAAAAAAAAACCTCACTCTTGCCACTGTGTGCGACACAGTAACTTCATGAATGATAATGATCTTAAACCCATTCTGACCGGGCACCCATTTTGGTGTTAGCATCATGTTATGCTTTAGCTATTGAAAAATATCGCGCCACTCGGTGAGAATGGGTTAATCAGACCCAGTGTGTTGTCCAGTGGAAACCTGGTATGAATCTGATCTCAGGTCAGAATGGGTTAAGTCTAAGAGGATAGCGCAGCAAAGAAGTCAGACTGCAACAAGGTAAAGTCACTGGAGTTTATCCAGACATAATATACGCTATCCATGACTTCATATACATGGACATAATAGCGACAGTGGCTGCGGGCCTGATCTCAGACGATGATGAGAAGACCTGATGTCCCTGGAGGAGGAGGTGGCGGAGCGGTCGCGGTGTCAGGACCACGGCCTCTTCTTGAACATCAGGAAAAAAAACTGGAGATGATGGTGGACAATTTACAATTCAGGCATTTAGCAGAGGCTCTTAATCCAGAGGGATTTACATTAAGCAATAGCAAAAAAGCATGGCAATATATATCACATACATAAAAAGTAGTTATCATGAAACATGCGTAAGCTATAAGAACGTATCAGTGGAGTATCTATATAATGAAACTATACATATAAACTATATATACTATACTATACTACTATACATATGTAGGCTACTATAAAGACTACATAAAATGCAATTCTAGTGCTGTCTACGTAACATGCTAAGTATAAAATCTAAGGGGCTATGGTGTTTGATTTGGACGTTTGTGAGACGCAGCAGGACCTGCCATGGAGAATGGCCACAGTCCGTGGCAAAGAGGGCTCGTTAGCAGCAGCTGTGTCACCGACCGTAGGGTGTCAGGGTGTCACAGAAAGCCTTGACCTTGACCCAGAGCATACTGACAGGGCCATTGCTGTCAGTATGGCCCATTGTAACTATTGTAATTGTAACACTTTTTTTTTCATGCATATTATTCCATAGGAGTAGTCTCTTTTTTTAATTCGCTACTCCTCCCACAGTTTTGACTGTACACATTTGAGCCATATGTCAAATTGACCGGCTTCATCGGGAAGGATGTGCTTGTATTTTGTTAAGAGAAATGTTGTATAGTTTAATTGATATTCATTTATTAATTAGTGAGTAAAATTTCCCCATTGACATGAATGGGAAAATGCAAAAAAACACATAAGTTCACACTATAATTACAAAACTTGGAGGGTTTTTTTGTACTGTAATGTATGGTACAAGTAGTACAGTACAGTACGGTACAGTACAGTACGAGTACTATGTTACAATACAGTGTAGTACGAGTACTACAGTAAAATATGTATAGCGGCAATTCTCAGTTCACACGGGTGTGATTATTCTATCGATGAACCAAATTAAACCCTCTTTTATGCTCACGGAAATAGCAGATCTGCAAGTTGCGAGCTTGCAGATGTGCCATTCTCACATGGTGCCTTCTTGGTTGTGATCAGTGATCACACAGACGGAAAACAGACGGAGATCGTCAGTCAGTTACAAATGAAACCATCATCAGCCATTCGGCATGCGAGGGTAACGAGAGGGCGAGAATGGGGAACAGGTTAGGACAGTATACCACTACCATATAGAGTATTAAAAGGATAGAGACTGATCTGGCGCGAAGCTCCGCCCCCTCCGCTATTCATGTCAGTGGAAGTTGCTCAGTGGCGTCTTGAAGCACCCGGAAGGACCGTCTATTTCCGCCTTTTTGGGCGCATTTCCGCATTGGACCACCAAATTTTGGTGGTCCAATGCGGAAGTGCAACCGAGCGCTCAATGTTAAAGCCCTGCAGCTGCACGGGGTTTCCTCGTCATGAATCCACGGGTCCGCCTGCAGTCCTTCCTCTTACCACTAGGGCCCCGTGCTTCAACGTTGGAAAGCCTCTCTGGCCCCTTGCAGTATAGGGCGTTTGAGAGGGAAAAGCAAAACACAAGCACCGAGCTAGAAAAGCCCATGCAGTCCGAGAGAGACAAGATGGATGAAAGATAATACTGTATAGTGTCACGTTCCAGAGTGGCGGAAAGGCCATCTGTCACAATTCACAAGCAAGCTGGACGTGTTTCAGACAAAGATGCCTGAGGAGGAGAAAACGGAGGACATTTTGGCCCACGCTATAGTCTCCAAAGACAGGAGAACAGGTCCGACCCCACCGTCAAGTGTGATCAATTTCAGAAGGTGGATGTGGACACTGGACCAGAATGGACCATACTAGAGGCTAGAGATGAGATGGGAAGAGAAAAAGAGACCAGAGCCAAGGAGACACAGAGAAGATCTGTGGAGAACTTGGATGGACCCTGGGGGGGGGGCGTGGGCGTGCAGCACTGGGCAGCAAACAGACTGGAGGTCATTGGTGTAGTCTTAGAGTATATATGAATAGAGAAGACACCCGAGTTCTCCTTCCATCCACTTGCATTAAGTTGCTCAAAAGCGCATGAGGCGATTTCACTCCTCCTTCCTGGTAGGAACAGAGTGCATTCTGGGACGGATTGCAATGGTGAGTGCAGGCCCCAAACACATGAACGCGCTGCCGTTGAACGCGCACGAGCGTCGTCCGTCGTGAACGTGTACAATGATAGTCAACGGACAGCGCGTTCATGTGTTTGGGGCCAGGCTGCAATACCTTCATTCGGCCACTATGTCCATTTCGTCCTCAGGGTTTCCTCTGGGTGCCTTCTCTATTCATATATACTCTAAGGGTGTAGTAGACCATATGGGCTATCCAGCGCCAAGAGGATTAAGTAAGTAAGTAGTGATATGTATTGTATTGTATTATACCTGTATGTATATGTATTGTAAATGTCTCACTGGTGAATTGAGTACAATAAATGTACTTTTTTTTTGGTGTTATCCTTTTATCATAATCTTGGACCGGTGGTAATCTTGCAGATAAAGTATTAAATGAAAAAAAGAAAAAGGGGGAAAAAGGACAAGATGGACGAGAGAGACCAGATGGAGGAGATACATTAGTCACAGAAGCTGGGTGTGTGCTGTGAATCTGTGATTAATGTACAACCTTGAGTTTTTGACTCATACGGTATTTCCTCCCAACATTAAACACAGTATTCTATATATATACTTCTCCCTACTCCGTTTCGAACATGCAAAAAAAAAAGGAAGAAAATAAGAAATTATAATATTGAACTTATTTTAATTCTTTGAGCATGTGTTTCATTCATTCATTATCTGTGTATGAGTGTATATCAACCATATTGTCTCATGTCGGGTGGAAACCTCCTATGTCCAAAACATTACTTTTCTGGATTCAAATTCCAAAGCATCAAAAGTAGCAGATCTACAAGCTCTACAAGCGAGATGAGAGGTTTCTGTCCGACTGAAATGATATACCTGTACAGCTCATACAACATGCACATCCTGGGGTTGGCGCACGCACGCATGCACACACCGCCAGCTGCCTTTCTGTAAAACGTCTGGAATAGAAATGTGGACCGCATCATGGCTGCCAAACAGCACATACTGTTTTCACAGGCAGGTTTATTTGGCACACTGCTTCCCCCCCCCCCCCCCCCTCCTCCCCCCGTGAAACTGGGCCAGGTAGGGAGGGGCGACCTCCTCCTTAACCCATTAAGGACAATTCTGATTCTAAAAAATCCTTCTAAATACTGACCTATAAGGATTACGCTGCCAATATACTGTACATACAGTAGCAACAAGAGGGTAAGGGGTAAAACACCAAAAGGGGTTCCCGCCCAGAAGGGGTACCAGATTTTACATATTAGTATTAGGGAAATTACAATTCATCTGTAAATCACATTTCCCACGTTTATTGACGACTGCATGGATTCCCAATGGCTCTATAATATACAATATAATAAACCTCCCGTTTTCACTGTGCACCTTATCTTCGGCGAAAATAGCCTAGAGCTAGAGGATCAGGATCAGGACCAGGGTTGTGTGAGCTCAGCTGTACCTTTCACCCTCTATACTGACAGCTGTCGTATTGAGGAATGCCTGTCTGAATGTCGCACTGACACACCAGACCAATACTTTCTAAAATACTCAGATGATACAGTTTTGATTTCTCTCCTAGATAGTTCCAGTGATCCTGGACTGCACCAACACAGAGTAAATAAGGTGGTTGAATGGAGTGATAACAACACTCTCATCATTAACACAAAAAAGACAGAAGAGATTGTTTTTGGTACACCACCAGAGATACACAGATCCCCCATTACTATTCATGGCGAACCGATCAACCAGGTATGTTCGTACAAATACCTAGGAGTAGTAATAGACCATCTATTGTCATGGAAAGATCAGATTGATTCAGTGTGTAAGAAAACAAAGCAAAGAATCTACTTCCTTCGCCGTCTAAGATCCTTCGGTGCTAGTAGACGGATTCTTCTTTTGGTATGGATGTTTGTCTGCAGCCCTAAAGTCACAACTGCTGCAACAACT